>NC_051394.1:28118935-28176435 GCF_015228065.2 Penaeus monodon
TTAGTAATTAGTATGTTAAAAAATAAAATAATTAATTTTAAATAATAATAAATAATAAAAATTAAAATATAAAAAAATTTAAAAATAATAAAGAAATAATAAAATAATTAAATAATAATTTTAAAAATAATATAATATAATATTATAATAATTTGAAATTAATTTTAAATAATAAGAAATGTAATTTAATGTAAAAAAGATAATAAAAAATGTAAAAATAAATAATAAAAATTAAAAATAAAAATTTAATAAAAAAAAAAATATAAAAATAAAGAACCAAGAAAAAACAAGAAAACAACACCCCAAAAAAACAAAAAACTTAACAACAACCATCAACGATGAAAATAATAATAAAAATTAAATTTGACAATAAAATAAAAAATAAAAAATAAAATTTTAATTTAAAATAATAATGATGATAAAAAATGAAATAAAATATTTGGAAATGAAAAATAATGTAATGATAATAATAAAAATAAAATAGGTTAATATAATAATAAAAATAACTAAAAAATAAATATAATGAAAATTAAAATTTGAAATAAGAATTAATGAAGAAAATAAAAACAAAAAAAGCACTAATTAACCAATAATAATAAAAAAGAAAAAAGACCAACAAAAAATAATGGATTAACTGATGAAAAATAATAATTAATTAATAATATAAATAGTAATAATAATAATAATAATAATGAAATGATAATAAAATGATAATGGTAACGATATGATGATGATAATGATAAAAAAATAATAATAAAAATAATAATAATGATAAAAAAAAATAGAAATAAAATGTGTCGGGGGTACCCGAAAATTTTGTTCATTTGAGTCATTGCGGTTTTTGGGTAGTAATTTGTAGGGTTTTTGATGGGAGACGAACGCTGATGGACAAAGGGCTTTTACGACAAATTTTTTGAAGGCGTATTTATTTCGTTAAATAAGTAAAAAAAAAAGCAAACAAATATGATTTTCCGGTTCTTTTTCGTCTTACGCAACAGAATCCATGAACAAAATAATATCACCGATTAAAAATTTGTCTTTTTATTTTCCTTTTATTTTGAATTATTTTATTTTGTCACTGGGTTATTCTAATTTGGTATATACATAAAAACATTACACACACACACACCCATACATATTAAATTTTATGTATATATGTTATAGTGATACATTTGTAAATATAACGTATATGTAGACATCTATATAAAGTGTGTAATATATATATAAAATATATATATATATCTATATAATAAAAATTATAAATATATATAAAATAATATATATATATATATTATAAAAAATTTATTAAAATTTTAATTTTAAAAATTTTTTTTATATATATAAAATATATACTTAATATATATTGATTATATATTTTAAATATATATATATAATATATATATATATTTATATAAATATATATGAATACAAAACATTTTCCCGTGTTGATACAATGGAAAAAAACCCACAATAAAAAAACTGATTTTTTAAAAAGAACTCAGTTTCGAATTCCCCCGGTTTCCCATTTTAAACCCCTGAGAGGAATCCGGGTGGATTTCGGTGTTTGTTTTTTTTTCTTATTATAAATAATATATAATATATAAATTATAATATATATATATATATAATATATATATTTATATATATTTATATATATATATATATATATATATATATATTTTTTAAATTTTATTTAATATATATATATATATATATATTATAAAACTATTTTATTAATATATATAAATATTATATTATATATATCCAGACTGTCAGAATGTATTTTGATGATTTTTGTAAAATAGTTTGAAAGTAACTAAAAAGGAGGCTTTTGGTCGGTAATTTTAGACCCTTTCGCCCCCCTTTTTAATGCATAAAAAATAATTGTTCTTTTTTCCAGGTTCGATTTTTTTCCTTTGAGAAGTCTTTTTTTAAAGACTAGTAGTTTCAGTGTTGCATTTTCTTTTGTACTTTTATAAGGTCTATACTAATTCAAATTTTCACCTGTAGTTATCCCTCTTTCTGCCTTTAACCCGCTCTTTTTTTTTTTCTTTTTGTGGTGTTAGGTACGTCTTAGTTATTAACACGCAAGGTCTAAAGCGGAAATGAAAAACTAAAAAACTAAAAATATCTCAATTTTTTAAAAAAAATCCCTCCGTTTTTTTTTTTTTTTTTTTTTTTAACAAAACAATAATGCCATTTTATTTTTCTTTTTATTGTTTTTTGTTTATTTATTTTTTTTTATCATTTTATTATTTTTTTTTTTGAACATTTTACTTTTCGCGCGTAGGAAAAGGCAGCATTAATAATTTAAAGGAAGTAACCATTAAGTTCTTATTACACCACCTTTAAAACAACGATAGGGAGCGCAGGCGATTTAGTTGTCTTGAGGATATTGAAGTGAGGGAAGTGCTCGATCCCCCAAAAATTTAAAAAAAACCGAAACCATTAAGCGTAGTGTGATTTCCATTAACAGGGGTCCCGTTGCAGTTATAAAGTTTTTGAGAAACCTTCCCTCTTTAAAAGCTGGCGAGGGATACGGGCGAAAAGGACCTGGTAACCCTTCCCAAATTTCGAACCCCTTAAGTGGTGCAGGGAAAGGGAAATTCAAATCCTTTTTTGGGGGTTTGTTCCAGCGTGACAATCTCTGATGGTCACCCTAACCATAGAAAAAATACAAAATTTACAATAAAAAAAAAAAAAATGTAAAAGATTATGCTGTAGGCATGTAAAAAAAGCTAAAACTCCCGCATACGAAAAACAAAAGAAGACTTCAAAGTGGAGAGTCTGGTTGAAGGGATTATCACAAAACAAAAAAAAACAGAAAGTCTGGCGTCACAGCTAAAAGTAAAAAAAAAATCCCCAAAGAAAAACAAAAAAGATCTCTCAGACTTTTTTACTAGAAAGATTAAAAGTTCAAGTAAGGGGAAAAAAACCCAAACCAAGGTCTTTTAAAAAACAAGATTTTAAAATTTCAAAAAAAGTCTTTAAGATCACGCCAGCCCCTAAGCAAAAATTTCAGGTACGCGTATTAGCCTATTTTTATGTGATCGCCCTCGTTTTGTTTTTAAAAGGTAACACTCCCGGTTTTTTATCACAGGTTTGAACAAAAAAAACTCGCCGACTGCTGGACCATCTCTTTGTTTGATAAACGTATTTATTTACCTCGGTGACGTCGAGGGAAAACTGTTTTTTTTAAAATACTATTTTTAAAACACAAAAAAAAACGGATAAAAAAAAATTTAAAAATGAAAAACAAAAAAATAAAATTATAGAAAAAAAGCAATTATTTAAAAGAAAGGTAAACGAAATGATAAAACGTTCCCCCTAAAACTCAAAATAAAAACGAAGTAAAATTGAGACCTTAAAATATTATGGAATATTAAAATACTAAAAGGAAGAAAAACAAAACAATTTCAAAAGAAGTCTATTTTAAATTAAAAAAAACATTTACAAAAAAACCAGAAAAGGGAGGGGGAAAAATGAAAAAACAAAAAAGTAAGAAAAAAATAAGGAAACAAATAAAATCAAACAAAACGAATAAGTGAATGACCAGTCCTCCCCAGGGGCGCCAGAGCGGAGAGGCAGGGGAAAAAGATGAGCATCCAAGACTATTTTACAATAGAAATACTGATATGAAAACGGGGCATAAAAGGATTGGGGGTATGCTCATTTTAAACCCGATTTTCATATCAAAACAGGGGAAACCTTGGCTTACCGTAAGGAGAGAGTGAACGGCTGATATACGAGACAAATTTTATTAATTTCGGGTATTGTTTGTGATTAAGTAAAAAAGAATCGCTCATCCACAATTTTTTATTGAAAGGGTGGCTCATACCCCCCCCTTAGATGGGAAAGAGAAGGCCCTACCTTGCCCCCCAAATTCCCTTTTTGATGAATAGTTCTCCGAGAGCGACAGAGGAAAAAGGTTATGTGTGTTTTTAAAAAAATATTTCAAAATCTACTGAAAGCTATTAAATAAATTGATTCTTACACGTTTGAAAACAGGGTAAACGATACAACCTAAAAGCGATAAAAATGCTTCATAAGTGAAATCTAAGAAAGGGACACCGTGTAAAATGGTTTTTAATTACGGAAAAAAAAAAAAAGTTTTTTTTTTCATTGCTTTGACTTTTATTTTTAAAACGCAATCAATAAACAAAAAACTTTGCTATTTGGGGAAAAATAAATGAAGCCTTATGAAATTTTGTATGTCATCAAAAAACTTTCGAAACGAATTATCTATTAAAAATTGCTTTGTTAATTTGTTTTAATGCATTTGTTTGTGGTAAATCGGGAAAAGTGCCCCCGAATTTAAAACTGAATTGTGTATCTGTTTTTTTTTTTTTTTTTCTTTTTTTTTTAGTTTAGTCCTTTTTACCCCCGGGTAATCACAGAATGGGAAGCTGTAATACTTTTTGAATGTGAGGCTAAAAACATTGTTATGATAAGAAATTTTTACTTATCATTTTAAAGGGAAAAAAAAAAAAATAACCGTCCTTTATCTCTATTGCCATGCCGGCGTACAGCTTGGGTTGGAAAGGCATTGCTAATTTGAATGCGGTTATTAGTGTACACCCAAATTTGGGAAACAACATAAGTATACTTCTAAGCTCAAGGAATGAAATGACAAAATTTTCCCCGCCCTATGTAGAGCTGAAAGGTTGTAACACATGGCCTCTGAGAAAATGTTCAAGTTTTCCTTTATTTTTTCTTCCCAAAATTTCACTTAGTTTCTTGACATTAAAAATGTACGCCCTCCCAAGCAATCTTTTCCAAGCCTGTTTTGGGTCAAAGATCACACGTCTTTTTTGTTTAAATAAACCATAGATGAAAGAATTTTGCAAAAGCCGGCCATATGCTTTATGCACAGTTTTAAAGGCTTTGAGAATTAATAAACTCTGTAAAGTCCCTTTGAAGGAAGCTTTAAGGGTGTATAAAACCCTAAAAATAGGTACCCAAGATCTATATCCACCATTGCTAATCAATTCCCCGGTTCCTACGGGGGGTGTGTAAAATCGTACATTACCAAAAACATAGACAGGAATTGTTGGAGTGTGAGACCTATTTACACCTTTCTTTTTTAGTGGGTCTTGTGGCATGGGGGTTTAGCACTCCGCTTTTTCATACCCGGAGTGACCTAGGTTCGAGCCCTGTGAGAGGGTTGTTTTTGATATAATGGGGCTTGCATTATTCCATCTTTATAAATATCCCTCGTGTATTGACTTAGGTTTAATTGCTAAATTTTTCCACCAAGTCCCCCGGGGGAGTGTTTTAAAACCCTTCGTTTTTCATTACTCAAGTAAAGAGTAGATAGGAAATGGCTATGGAGTAGTGAGATCCTAGGCACACCCCTTTTTAGTGGGTCGTGCAATTTGGTTTTTAGCCTGGCCCGGTTTTCATACCGGAGTGACCTGGTTCGAGCCCGGGTCAGAGATGGTTGTTTTTATTGATACTATTGGGCATTGCATATTGTGGTAATTTTAATGCCCCTGAAGAAAACCTTGAGCCGATTGATTCGATGGATCCTTTGCTCCATGTTGACAGTTTTCCCTAAACCAAAACAGCTATTTGCTCAAGGACTTTTATCTATTTGCAATATAAAAAGGAAAATTTAAGGTTAAGAAATAGGGTTTTTGCATCCGGGGTTTGTTTTTGTTAAGTATTCTGTAAAACGTGCTGATGCGCGCTGGGAGAAATACGGTCGGGGGATAACTTAGCATTTATTGATACAAAAACCTTTCAGTATTATTCCTCGAGTATTTTGCACAACAGGTAAAGGAGATGGGCCTGTTTTTGCAGTTTTGGGTTTAGGTATAGGCATGTTTAAGTTTTTAGCCGGGAGCTGGGATGATTCTCTTGATGGGGCTGAGTCTATACATTTTTAAAAAAGGGTTGCCGGTCCCAAAGCAATGAGGAAAAAGAGCTGTAATGAGCCACCCTCCCCAGGGGCGGTACCTTACCCAAAAGGCCCCTGGGTTTTTGGGCAAGCGGAGGAGTCAATAGCAGATCTTTTCTTTTAACGGTGGGTTTCATGTCTAGCTCCGTGGTCACAGCATGATACTTAATTGTAGTGAGTATGTGGTGGGGGCCCCATTCCTTTTCCACGGAGAGTGCCGGTGGTACCCTTTTAGGGAATCTTTTTTCTATTTTTCCGGGCTTGGGACCCCACTTGACTTGGGCTGGGTTTGGCCCCCGTGGCAGGTAGGCAACCCAAGGTGAAGTTCTTGCTCAAGGGGGCAACGCGGGGGTCGGGCTCGAAACCCCGAACCAATTTCCGTCGTGACAGTCTCGGGTCCGACGCTCAACCATTCGGGCCCCGCGGGCTGACGACATGGGCTTTCCATTATTTTTTTTTTAGCAAATTTTTTTGAGCGGTTTTTTGCCATTGCCTTCCCCCGGTTTTTATCGAGCCAACTTCCCATTTACCCGGCATGATTGAGCGGCTTTGGCCCCCCAGTGCTAGGCAGGGAATCGGGTGAAGTTTCCCTTTCCCCGGGAAACAACGCGCCGGGGGAGACCGAACCCTCGAACTCAGATTGCCGTCTGACAGCCCTTTAGTCCGACGCTCTAACCATTCGGCCACCGCGGCCGCATAGGTACGCTATTTAAAATTTTTATCCATTTTCACTTTTGGAGTTGATCTTTTATTCTTTTGGAAGTGGTTTCCTGAGAATTTCTGCCCATGCTTAGCAACATACGGCCTGTTTTTGTGGAATGTGGAACTGCAGTGTTGTGAGGGCTTACCCGTCCCAAATTTCTTTCCCCCACACATCGGCCACAGAAATTGGGCTAGATACTTTGCAAGAATTGTTCCCCAGTGTTTTCTAAAAATCTGAGTTTTTAATTCTCGAATTCCTTTGTTTGGGTTTAAGAAATGTAGAAGACTACGTGTCTTACTATCTTTAGAAAAAGTAGCAACTCCCGGACCTTAGCCAGAAAAGGGTCCATTGCCCCTTATTTTGGTGCATGAAAGGCCGGGGTCTCTTTTTTTCGAGAATTTTCTGAACAACCCAGGTTAGAGAGTCAGGACAATTTTTTTAGATCCTAATAAATTTTAACAATTTTTTATTTTTATAGGGGTTTATCATCAAGACCCGTGCTTTAATGATGTTCAGGCTAGTAGGATAATCATTTGACCCAGATGATTTAGAGATGAGTCTGTATTTTACGGTAGTCGTTGGATTTCAAAGTGGCACTAACTAACCTCGTACCATGAAGTACGACATTACCAGAACTAATTTTTTTTCCAAAAAACGTATCTAAACCCGCCCTCCCAAATGGGTTCACTTCTGTTCATTTACTGTCAGTGATCTACTATTGATAAAAAGCTTTAATTCCCATTGCTATAACGTTTGGTTTTTTTCCAAAGGTGGACCTTTATGAAGTCGCCCATGCATAAAGGCCTTGGGTTTTGAAAATTGGAGAGGAAATAGCCGAAATTTAGGGTATCTGGCATATACATTTTACATGAAAAAATACCCAGAGGCAGTCTGGATTTTTTTTAAAGAGAAAGACACTAGGTTCTGGGAAACTAATTTATTCAGGACCTTCACTTTTTAACAACCATCCCTGGGTTTTTCACATATGAAGGGTATTTTCACTTTGCAGCAGCGCCAAAAGGGTTTTACACGAAATAAAAAATTTTAGAAAATTTTACGAAAGTAAAATTCTAGTTTATTCAGCCCAGGCTTATATTACCATTTCCTGATTAATTTGATTGGGCGTATCCACTGGAATATGTTTTTTTAGGAAATCGTATTTATGCTGTTAATCTCTAAAATTACAAATTTTAGATTCACATAAGAAACATATAATTTATGATTGGATTTCATTACAGTGGTGTCGTAAAATTAAAAGTATTTTTAAACCCTTTCAAACATTCGAGTTAGCTTTGTTCCCCTTTGGCAAGCCCCTTCGTTGCTGTGTAGAGCCTCTGGGGGGGGTGCTGGTCATGGTCATGTACAGGGATCTGCTATTTTTCTGGCTGCTGTCAACGCTGACTGGGGGGCAACACGATTTCTCGACTTCTTTAGCAAATGGTAATCTAGTATCCGACAAAGACAGTTACTTTTATTTTTTTTCCCTATTTTGTCTCAGCGATTATTTCAAAATTAAATTTCGTTTTGTTCTTTCAGAGCTTTATTTCCTTTTGAAGTTAAGCACATTTTGTTGCCCTTTGGGCAGCTGGCAGAGGGAGTGGGGGGCTGGTCTTCAATTCAGAGAGTATGGAGCTTTGAGGGGCCCGAACATCCTTCTGAGGTCGCTACCTTGTTCACCCTTTTCCCGTTGCAACCGGTCTTGTATTTTGGGGCCCCCGCACCCCACTCGCTGGGGAGCTGTGGGAAAAACCCGCAGTGGTGACGTCAACAGGGCCGGTCGGGCGTTCCCCCGGCACCATTTGGCCGCGGGTTTGGTTGGGAGGGCCGCGCTGGTCAAGGGAAAATAGTTTCCAGTTTGGGAATTTGGTACTCGTATTATTTAAAAAGGGACATGTATGCAAGGTCCCAAAATTTTTATTTTTTATCCCTTTTAAACGTTTGGTGAACTGTTATTTTTTTTTTGGTTGGAACATAAATCTATATATTCACGAATCTTTTTTCTTAGTAGCACCCTCACAAAATACTTCTCAAATAATTTTTTTGCATTACTATCACTTGATAACCACGCCACCTCTATCTTTTTGGCGTTGTGTGTGTGTGTGGTGTGTGTGTGGGTGTGTGGTGTGTTGTTGTGTGGTGGGTGTGTGGTGTGGTGTGTGGTGTTTTTTTTGTATGTGTGTTTTGTGTGTGTGGGTGTGTGGTATGTGTGTGTGTGTGTGGGGTGTGTTGGTGTGGTGTGTGTGTGTGTGTGTGTGTGTGGGGTGGGTGGTGTGTATGGTATGGTGAGTGTTGTGTGTTTTAAAATATTATGTATATAATATATATAAATATATATATATATATATATATATATATATATATATATTATATATATATAATATAAATATAAAAATATAAAAATTAAATTAATATTATAATATATATATATATATATATATATAATAAAAATATTTATATTACATACATATATTTTTTATTAAAAATATTTAATATATGCATATATATTATTATTATATATTATATATATATATAATATTTTATTAATATTATATATTAATTATATGTATATAAAAATTTTGTATAAATATATAATATATTAAAAAATATTTAATTATTATAATATAATATATATATATATATTTAAAAACCACACACAACTATATTTTTGTGTGTGTGTGTGTGTGTGGTGTTGTGTGTGTGTGTTGTGTGTGGTTTTGGGGGTGTGTGTGTGTGTGGGTGGTGTGTGTAGGTATACATATAAAATATAATTTATAATATATATATATAATATTTTTTATATAATATTATATGTGGTGTGTTGTGTGTGGTGTGTGTTGTGTTGGTGTGTGTGTGTGTGTGGGCGTGTGGTGTGTTGTGTGTGTTTGTGTGTGTGTGTGTGGTTGTGTTGGTGGGTGTGTGGTGTGTGTAACACACACACACCAAAACAACACACACACAACACACACACCATTATATATATTTTATTAATAATATATATATATATATATATATTGTGGTGTGTGTGGTGTGTGTGGGGGTTTTGTGTGTGGGTGTGTGTGTGTGTGTGTGTGTGTCTGTGTATACACCACACACACACATACATTTATATATATATATATATTTTATATAATTAATATATAATATATATAATATTATAAAAAATTTAGTTATATTTTTATATATATATTTTAAAATTTTAATATTAATATGTTATATATATATGTATATTTTTGTAAATTTTATATATTTTTAAAATTTATAATATATAAAATTATTTAATATATATATATATATAATATATATAATAATTAATTGGCAAAAAGAAAAAATTTAAATTGGGACAGAATTGGGAAAAAAAAATGAATAGATCCCAAAAAAAAAAAAAATAAAAGGGGAAAGTTTAAAAAAACAATACTAAATTTGTGGTTTTAGGCCCCTATTTTTTTTCCCCGACTTTTCGGATCTTTCACTTTTTTATTTCCTTTAATTTTAAATTCTTATCGAAGAGAAATTTTATTTTTTTTTTTTTTAGCAATGACAAATACCCTAAAACAATGAAAAGGGTTAGAACCCTTCACTGAACTTGATGGGTTTTTTTTCAAAACCGGGTTGCTAAGAAAAATTAAAGGGCCATTTGTATCAGCTGACTTGCTTATCTAAGAAAGAGAAATCTGGGATTAGTCATAAAAATTTCAGTCAACCCATCAAAATTAGAATAAACTTTTAAGCTGCCCCAGTCTCTTATAATCACCTTTTTTTCCAAAAATTCTTACAAAAATTTAAAAAAAAAATTTATTTATTGCCTTTTTTGAGCATCTCGCCTTTTTGAAAGGGGTCATTGATTGAACTTTTCAATAATCCCGTTAAATTTTTTGAAGTTAAAAATTAAAGTAAGATGCAAATTTTTCTAGGTTCTTGAAACATTCAAATATCTACAGATAAAGCCCCGAGATTTTTAAACGGTGCCGTATTTAGCTTGAAGCATCCCGTTTCCCTACACCGCAAAAGGGCAGGAGCCGATGGGAGGGAAAGGGTGCAAGCTATTAAAAATTATGCATATTCACCCTACTTAAATTATAGATGCCAACATGTAAAAAATTTATATATGTAACTTTATTCTGCTTAAATTTAAAAATTCGTTTTCATAGTAAATCAAATTTTTTCGAAATGAATGTACAGTCATCTTCCGTTGATTTTCTGAAGCGGGTTTCTGGTAAATGCTTCGAGAGCGAACCGGGTTGATTATACTGCTCATGGCCCCCTATTACCTGGAACAAAAATTTTCATTATATATCAAATAATAGAGATAATTTTAAACATCCATTTTGATATTTGTATTCTTTGAAGGACAAACACACAGAGATTGAGAAAAAAGTAAATATCAAAGAATGTCGGATAATAATTAGATTTAAAAAAAAGTATTTCGCAAAAGTAAAGCTACGCCCCTCGTTTAAAGGCCCGTGAATACATTTTTCGCAGTCAAACAAGCATATATGCCCTAGCTCTCGACCCAGAGTAAGTTTTTAAATTGTTACCATGAACGGGGGGGACATTCGTTTTTTTTGCAAGAATGTGAAATGTTTGAGAAATGGTATCTTTCAGTAGTCCCGTTTTTAACGATTGACTATTTACCCCCTTTAAAGAATTAACTAGTTTTAAAAAAACTGCACATTTGGGAATAGCTGAATTGACAGCTTTGTCCCAAAAGAAGAAAAGGTTTCTAAAACTTCTAACATACTGTCTATCAAACTATAATTTAAAAAAATTACCCCACACCCAAAAACCCTTGGGGTAAAATATGATTTGAGTTTTTTTTTAACACTTTATGAAAGTGGGGTTGAAAAAAAATGCGGGGGACTACTTTTGATTCAGTAATCGGCCCCCGTTTATGTGTTCCAAAACTCCTTGGTAACCCCTAAAATGCCAGGAGCCAATCATTTCCAAAGGGGTTTCCTGCCTGTGCCACTGTAGCCGTGGCCTGCTGCCGGGGGCACTGAAGTGGCTTTAATATAGCTTTCGTAAGATTGATTTTTTTTCCAGGGTGATTCATGTTTTTTTTTAAAAATTCTTTTAGCTTATACGTAGAGAAACTTTTTTTACATAGCTATTCGCAAAAAAATTTCCTGATAACCATCCTTATTTTTTTTTTAGTTTTTTAAAAGGGGCAGACGCCCTTAGATTTAAACAGATTTATGTTAATTTAGTTTTAAAATTTTTAATAAAAACTTCAGAACAATATCATTAGGAAATAAATTTTTATACCTAGACATAGGGGGGATAAATGTTGGGGGAAATTGGGTGGTTGAGGAAAAGATTGGCTGAAATGCGGCAATTTACCGCAAAATTTTAAAACCCTTTTGCAAAAAGGCCAAAATTGAGCAGGTTCGCACTGTGGAAAAAAGGGGTTCATATCCTTAAAAAACATAAAAAAATAAAGTCAGGCGCCAAACCCTTTGACGAGTCCAAAAGCTATTTAAAGGGTAAAACTTGATTAAGTTAAAAAATGGGCCAAAAAACTTTAAATTAGTTTTGAAAACGACATCCAAACTAGACGGCAAAACCAAGGGAAAAAAAGGGGAAAAATGGTTTTAAAATTTTAAATTTTCTCATTAAAAAAGATTACGTTTCCTCAGTAGAGGTTTCTTGATAGATCCTCAATAGTCAATTTATAATCTAAAAAACACCACAATTTTAATGTTTTTTTGAGTTGATGACTGGCCCCCAATGAGATTCAGGAGTGGTGGCCTGCAATTTTGCTAAAATTTGCATTGGTTTTTAGGGATTTCTTTCATCCCCCAACGCTGCCCAAGGATCGGCACAAATTAATTACTTGAGTGCTTTCTGATCTACTATGAGGACGGAATGCGGTAAAATGATAAAGTGTCATCATCATAAGCCATCGATAGGAAAAAATCCCATGCCACATCTGGTATAAAAATTAAAAAGAGGGGGTTTTAAGAACACTGCCCTGGGGGGGCTTGACTAATTAAAACACTAAAAAACCCATTTTAGCAAAGTTTTGCTGTAAGCACGGCTAAAATTTTGCATAACTTTCGATTGAATATAATATACAGTAATAATTTTTATGTAAAACCAAAATATATATATATATTTTGCAACAAAACAACACGGGGTGTGCATGTATATATATATATATATATATATATATTATATATATAATATATTATATTTATATATTAGATATTTTATAATATGTTATATATATAATTAATATATATTATATATTAAAAATATATATATTTTATATATTTATATAATAAAATGATATTTATATGTTTTTTATTGGGGTAAATATGTATTAGATATATAAAGTAATATATATATATTAAATAATATATAATAAATATATAATTTTATAATTATATAATATAATATTTAATTTATATTTTTAAAAGGTAAAATGAGGCTTATCATGCCTACGGGGCAAACAACATACAAGTAAACCCTTTTTATATGTGTTGTGTTATAATACATACATATATATATTTATATATATATTATAATAATATATAATATATAAAATATATATATATAATGGAAAAAAAATACACAATACAAAAATAGATTATTGAAAGTGAGATCGTCTGAAAAACCGAAGATGGAATCCGGGGATTTCGAAACTGGTCCACTTTCAAAAAATATAGTTTTTTTATTGGGGTTTTTTTTTCCCTAAAAATATAAACAAAATTTATAATATTATAAAAAATAAATCGGGGTGTGGGTGTGTGTGTGTTTTTGTGTGGTGGTGTGTGTTTGTGTGTGGGGGGGGTTTTTGTGGGTGTGGGTGTATGGGTTGGTGGTGGTGTTTGGGGGTGTGTGTGTGTGTGTGTGTGTGGTGTGGTGTGTGTGAAAAAACCCTATATCATTTATATTTTTATTATATATATTGTGGTGTTGTGGGGTTTTTGGTGTGTTGTGGGGTGTGTGTGTGTAAAAAGATTTATGATTTGACATGTATGTATGTGTTAAATATATGTATTATGTGCACAGGGGCACCCCACACACACACACACACAAAAACACCACACACAACAAAAACCACACACAACACACCACACACACACACACACACACCACACAACATATATACATATATATATTTTAAAATATATTATATATATATATATATTATATTGTATTATATATATAAAATATATATATATTTTAATATTATATATATATTTTAAAATTTATATATTACGTGTGTGTGTGTGGTGGTGTGTGTGTGTGTGTGTGTTTTGGGTGTTGTGTTGTGTGGTTGTGTGTGTGTGGTGTGTTTTTGTGTGTGTGTGTGTTGTGTGTGTGTGTGTGTGTTAGGGTGTGTGTAAATAACACAATATACTTTAATATATTTATATTATTGTTTGGTGTGTGGTTGTGTGTGTGTGAAAGTATTTAGTATTTAACATGTATGTATGTTTTAATATATTATATATGTGCACACGCACACACACACACCCCCACACACATATATATTATATAAATATATTATATAATTTTAATATATAATATATATAAAAATATATTATTTTTTAAAATATATGTATGTATATAAAATTTTAAAATTAATATATTATATATATATATATAAATATTAATATATTTAAAATATATATTTATAATATATAACTATATGAATACATATAATATATATATATTATATATATTATAGTATTTTATTTATTAGTTGAAGCAATACATGCATAAGGATGGTCCCTTCACACCTTGCCCAGTAGCTCCCCGGGCTTTCCCCTTTCGCAGTAAGTAAACCCGCCCTCGAACGGAGCCGCCGCGAAAGGATACGTCGGGTAACAGAGAGGGACAGACAGCAGACGGGCCAACCCATACGGGCCCAGCTCCATCACTCGTCTTCGACCTCGGGGACACGCTGTCTTAGGGGCGTAGTCTCATATCTACCTTTTAAACTAAAAACCATAAAAAGACCCTTTCAATGACCCCCCCTAACCCATCTCCGTGATTTCACAACCTCAAAAACGCCGACCCACGCTCCTCCCCGTCCACGCTATCTCCCGACACACTATTTTCGAGTCCCCCCGCCTCACTTAACACCAAGCCATGCTCCCAAATCTTATATTAATCCATTACCGCATCATGGCGTCCTACTAATTCGTGCGCCCACCACCCTGGCTACCCTCTTAAAAAGCCGTGAAGACGTACCCTACACTCTAGGGCGCCACAATCGACAGCCCGGCCCACCCCCCTCAAAACTTTTTCATAACCCTCATCACCCAAAACCCCATGAGCCACCTTTACTCAGCATTTTCCTCGTACTTTTAAAAAGAAAGTGTCCCTTTTTTGTGCCGATTAACATTGCCCACCCATTACCTCCCCTTTTACATATGATTGCCTTCTTTCGAAAGCACACGCTGAGATCAGACCTAATGACAACATCCTTCTCACACCTCTCCCTTGCCTAACCTTGCATGATTTTCTCTGCTATTGTTGTTTTATAAAATGTTTATCTTTATTCCCTCACATTGCTTTTCTTATTTTTTTTTTCTCCAAAACATAAAAATTATTGATTGTTGGGTACCCCCCCATTATTTATTCAAAATTACTGCTGCGATTTTGTAAAAATTTATTTTTTAAATGCAAACTGTACCCCACTAAAAGTGCTCCGTTACTACTTCCCTGTGAATGTGTGTAAATTTTTCTGTTTTCACATCCGTATTTTCTTATATTTCCCCTTTTCCCAAATTTCACTTAGGTTTATAAATTTTACTAAGTCCCTTTCCCTATACTTAAAAATGAATCCAAAATGGCTTTCATGACGTCCTCTCGTTTTCGATTCTTGCCCTCAGTTATCTGGAAATTACCCTCTCAAGTTTAAGGTTTTGGGTGAGTTTAAACATGTAATAATGATGATGTCTCTTCTTTGCTAATAATGGTAAGCCCCACAGAATCATGCTTTATATAGGTTATATTTTTACTATCCCCGGGCCTTTTCAGGACCTCTAAGTCCAAGGTTTTTGGGTTTGGTTAAGATATTTGTTTGATTCCCACAGAAACACATCTGGCCCTTGCGGTAACCCTGGCTACTTTCGCATCCATTCCTGTTGCCGCGTTTAAAATTTTTTTCAATTACTTTCTGCCCTGAGCTACTCTTATCAAAAAGTTTTGCTTGCATTAGGAAAAACTCTGAAAACTGGACCCTTCTTCAAACTTTCTCGGGGCCTTTACCCCGCAGGGGAGGGTGGGGGTTTTTGGGGACTTACCCCGTGTTGCCTTGGTGTTTTTTGAGATGCCACCTTTTTACGGGGGGACCTGTTATGGCAAAACATTTTATGAATGCCACTCTATGACTTTTTTATGGAAAGAATAGGCAATAGGAGCCCCTCCCTTCTCTGGAGAACCCATTTTTTGTGGGTGGCCCCCAGGGAAAAAATTTCTCCTTCCTGGGGTGGCAGTCACACACCCTTTCAAAATCCCTGGGGTTTTCAAAGTGGGGTACCACACCTAACAACTGAATCCATTCCTCTCTCCCAAGGGCCAAAAAAAAAAGAAAGAACAGAATTTACACCTGTCCCCTCTCCGAAACAAAGGGAAAAAGAAAACCGTTTCTTTCATATGCCACAACAGCAAAACCCCGCTCCCCAACTAGAAACCCCCAGACGACCTGTATCTACTCCGGAAACTCTTCCCCCACTTTCCCAATTCAAAACACCTTCACCCTTAACAAAAAAACCCAAAAATAAAGGGCTTTTATCTAGTCTCTTTCTGCAAAATACGTCAAAAAAAAAAAAAACGAAAACCGGCCCCTACAGCTCAAAGAAGGGCTTCCCACTTTGTTGCCCAGAGTTTCAAAGACGACAATCTTATTTTTTCTGAATCGCCACAACATTAGAACAACAGAACTGAGGTGAAAAACACTAACTCAGTTATTGCTCCTCACAAAAAAACACCTCTTTTTTGCAACCACCACAAAACAAAATCCAAAAAAGAAACTACAAAAACATTTAACACTACAAAAAACTTGAACAAAACACAAACAGATTCCAAACCCAAACAAGCACCAAAAAACAAAAAGGATCCTCCAATCCCCCAGCCTGGCGAAATCGGCTGGATACCACCCCTGACGACGAGATCAACGCCGAAGTTTTCCCCCAAAGGTGCTTCTTTCTAGGGACTTCGGCCCGTGTCCTGCTAGCAGACTATCCCCTATTTCAGGAACCGTCGTCGAGGCTCGATCAGGGAACCCTCCCCGGGGATCATGCAAGGAAAACCCCAAGTAAAATGGGCCTACCCTGAATGGCATCTAACGTTTTTCAGAAAAATGAAGGTCATTTATTCGACCGAAGTATTTTTAGCTTTTAGAACAAGAACGCCCGATGTTGGGTCCTACTGTACCCTATAAATTTTTTAACCATCAAAAGGGCTATAGAAATCGGAACTACAGTTCCACCCAGGCAATCAGGAGAGGTTACAATTGGGGGCCCCCTGTACCCTATAAACCCACCTTCACCCATGAGTTCCTCCCCTCTCGTTCCCCATTTGACTTCATAGCGTCGGGTTATTCACTCCACAGGGCCCCTTACCCTTCCTACTCCCTATAAATCCGAATCAAATTTTGCCTGTTGCTGACTTACAAATTTTTTAATTATCAAACCCCCCAGCCCTTTTTCCCGGAGATTCAACGCACCCACACAACACCACACCACAGCACTATCTTTTACATGGTGAACAACTTTTTCTTTTTTTGAAAAAAAATGACCCCCACTATATGGCCCCTTTTCTTTCCCTTATACCCCCGAAGGAAAGGGCCGCCCTGATCCTTTTTCGGGAACAGGTCAGCACTTGCCTATCACACAAAACCTAAAACCCGGTCCGAAGTTGGTTCAGACCACTATCATAAAAATTTTCCACACACAATACAAAAAAAAAAAGACGATCTTTCCGGTAAAAAAACAAGCAGGGGGGAATCTTTTTAAATCCAATTAAAATTATCCTTTTTTTCTTTTTTAAATCTTGTGGCTTGATTAAAAAACATAGAGGGGCATTGCAATTTCATCTTTGCCTCCATCGGCTAAACAAACTGACTTTTTTTCAAGTCGTTTTATCGAAAGAAATGATTAAACCTTTCAGGGGACTTATCTTTTTCTAAAAACCCCATCGATAGTTTTGAAAAAAACCGAAAAAAAATACGATAGATTTTTTTTTAAAAAGTAGAAGTTCCCAACCATGGGATTTTGGCAACATTCTCAATAAAGGCAGAACTACCCCTTTTTTCCCATTTTTCATAATAAAAAAAAAGTTTCAGATCCCATGGTGAAAATAAAAATTTTTTTGAAGACACGGGGCCCAAAATTTTTCTTTCACTTTTCACCCCCTGTTCACTCTAGAACTAAAGAAATTGATACCGGGGTTTAAAGAGAAAGTAGAAAAACCCAACCCCCAGAGCCCAAATTATCCTTTGGGTAGCTAAATGACACCTCCCAACTCGTCCCCTCTCGTTTTTAGGAAAATAAGAGTTTTCCCGTAAGACTCCGTTCCCCTAAAACAGGATGCGACGCTCTTATTCACCTTCCCTGAACCTTATACAAGCTTTACTGCCCTTTACAAACCCTCTCTCGCTACGGGCTTTTTTCCCTCTTCCTTTAAGACTGTTTTAGGGGCCCTTTTTTCCCTAAGCCACAAAACTAACTGACCCAAAGATTTCCCGCCTTTTATCTACTTGGGTTAGGCAAAATTTTCGAGAAAAAAAATCGCTAAGTTACTCGAAACCATAACCTTCTCTCACTCAAAAATTTGATTTCGCTCCACACTCACGCAAGCCGCACTCAACACCATCAAAAACTAATAAACGACAAAAAAGACCACACTAAAGACGTTTTTGTCAAAAAAGATGTTAGGACCCTTTTGAACACGGTTGGATGCTGGCCTCAAGCAACTGTGCAAAAATTTTAATTTTCTACCTTTGATTAAAAAGTTGCTCGCATTTCCTTGATAATGCAGATTAAAATTAAAATTTAAAAAAAGTTTCGGCACCATTTCAATGCTGTGAGTACCTAGGGGAAGCATACTCAGCCCAACACACTAGACATTATCACAAACGCCCTTCCAACCCCAACCACAAATCACATCCTCTATCTGATGACTGTAAAAAACTTAACTCGACACGATGCGCTTTCGGGGTATCTTTTCAGCGCATCAATGATGAACTTGTCTCGAATGTGAGAATAAATGGCATATCAAGATAATGGCCAAAAACAAAATTCTCTTTGTAAGACCACGAACTTCCTCTTACGACTTTCCCTTAACATCTTCGTAGACTACAAGCACCCTTGTACCATCCTTAAATTTAACCGAAAACCTTTCGTTTTCTTTTGATTTTAAAATTCAAAGGTTTGCCGGGGCAAAAAAGCCTTACTTCACTTTTTTGGGAATAAATAAACTCCACATACCACCACTTGCACTCCACAAACAGCAACACAAACAAGCGCAACTCCAGCTTTTTCAGAAAAAAGCACTAGATGGGTCTATATGATATACTGGGGTGATTTTTTGCAAAAATCGAACGGCACGAGAAAACTTTTCGCTTCCTCTGAAAACCCGGTGGGGTAGGTTGGTTTTAAAAAACCGACACACTCCGGCTTGGCATACTACTGGCTGGATAAATCAACAATTTTTTACCAGGATTATGTCATGTCTTTTTCTTTGGGGATGGGCAAAAAGGGATGCATTTTTTTAGGCTTGGCCCCATCCTTTGAGCCTCCCCTACTCCTTAATTTTCACCTTTTTCCCCCTTTCCCCCATCCCCCATTTTTAGTTTTGTTTTATTTTGTTTTCTCAACTTTTTTAAAGGATTTGTGGTTGGTTTTGGTTAGCTGTATGTTTTAATTTTCCCAATAACGTTTTAAACTCCCCTTTGCACGCCCTCACTCCCCGTTTTTAAAAACTTTCCCTCGTCACCCGACGTAAATGACTGCCATAACCCCACCCTCACTATCTCTTATCCTTTCCCCTAGCATGGCCCAACTCCATGACATTAACATACTATAGGCTGCAGAGCCTTAGTACAATGGCTGTGACTCGTTGGGCTGTAGTGGTTAAAGCTTTATTTTTTTGTTAGAAGAGTACACCACAGTGAATGATCGGATGCGATCTCTTGGGCAAGCGCTGAGTGCGTGTCGCACCTTGGCCACGGGGGGCCCAAGGGAGGGGTACGGCGTGCGTACTGTTTATTGTTAATTTAAATTACTGCCCCGTCAACATCTAAAGGGCATTAGCGGCAAAAAATTGGGAGATAAAATATTAAAATTTTAAAACTTTAAAAATCTTCAATAAATATTTTTCAAATAACAATAAAATTTATTAAAAACAACAAAATATTTTGTTTAAAACGTATAAAATTTTTGCTAATGTTATGTAAATTTAAAAAATTTTTTGAAAATATTAGTCTCCCAAGACAACTAATAAGAAACCCTATTGTCACAATCCTCCCCAAAACATTTTTATTTACGGGGAGACCAGTACATAAGTCCTTTGGTCTGAATCCTTTTCACGTCTTTCCACTACATGTACGTCCGTTTTAAAGGCTCTGGGGAGTCTTTTAAAAATGCTTTCCTTTTTTTCCATCTCGGCCCTGAGTTAGACACCCAACTGCCAAAGGGCCTCTAATCCTTGCAGTTTTAGTTTGTTTCTTGAAAATATGCTCCACTGTTCCCCCATTTACAAAAAAACATTTGCTGTTTCTAGGTTTTCAGGTCGGTGTGTGGGGGAGGAAATGCATAATAAATATCTTTCAAAAAACAATAATTAAATTTAAATCAAAAAACATAAAAATTATGTTTAAAACGTATAAAAATTTTTGCATAAATGTTATGTATAATAAAATTTTTTTTTTGAAAAAAAAATTTGTCCCCCCCTAAGAAACCCCAATAAAGAACCCTATATGTCACAATCCTCCCCCAAAAAATTTTTCAGGTGTACGGGGGAGACAAGAATACGTCTTTGGTCGAACTTGCACGTTTTCCACTACTGTAGTCCGTTAATGGCTTGGGCAGTTTTACAAAGGCTTTACTTTTTTTCCATCATCGGCCCTGATTTGCCCCCAAGCCAAAGGGCTCTCTAATTTTTCTTGCAGTTTTTTGTTTGTTTCTTGAGTTGCCTCCCCTTTCCTTCCTTTATCACAAAAACATTTGCTGTTGCTAGGTTTCAGGTCGGTGTGTGGGAGAGGAAAATGAGCATCAAATGAGCAGCAGCTGCCTTGGCCTTCAGATCAGCTCGCTCATTCCCACTGATGCGCTGGCATCCAACATAGAGTTATCTTTTTACGTGTTGCCATCAGTGCAAGCCAATCTTGAACCTCTCTCACTACTGGATGTGATGATTTAAATCATATGTTGCAAGGGCCACGAGTCCGTATATTCTAAAGAATGGTTTTTTAAGATCTCTAGCATCTTAATGCTGCAAGGAGGCATGTAACTCTGCAGTGAAGATCGAGGGTGCTAGAGAAAAGACTGCCAGATGCAGTCTTCCTTCTGCCCTGCTGCAAAACCCACATCATTTCCAGATTTCGAAACCCTCTGATATATTGCATCTGCTCCTTGATAATTAGAAATGGTGAAGAAAACTCTCTCTGATTCTGCTTCAGGTCTTCCCCTTTCCCCTACCGACCAAACCCGCTCGTCTTTATTTTCCAAGGGGGAAATTGGGGAATTCCAAAAGCCAGAACCCTTTGTGAATTTAAATTAAGATTTCCACAAAATCCCTTCCCTACCATAGGACGGATATCCTCTAGGTTTTTAAAACCAATTTGATTAGGAGATCCCCGGGAAACCTTTGTTGTCTCGGTAATAAAACAGGTTTTGTAGTCCCGATGTAATGAAAGAGGTGGGTTTTCAACTTCAGCATAAAAGGGGCTCCACCGTGAAAACATGAATCCCCTGTACAAATTCAAAGATTCATTATGAACCAAGTCCAATTCAGGAAAAAAAGTGGGAGTTGCAGATGAATAACCTCCATCCATAGTCAAGCTTTGCGACTAAAGGCTCGGGGAAAGCCGCAGACGTTGGTAAAAAGCATATTGGGCCTGGACAGTTTTATCTCCTTTATGACCTGTTGTAACACACTTTACATAACAACATTTCAAAAGTTTGGAGGAAGCGGTGCACTGTTCCAAAAACCCTCAATTTTTTTTATTAAAGGTTTTCTGCCACTACTTAAAAATTTTTTGTTCCTCTAAAAAGTTTTTTCCCCAGAATACCTCATCAGGTCTCGTGAAAAAAAGGGAAATTCCCTTTCACGATCGAGTGTTTTGTGAGGAAAACATGAATTTAGCCTCAGGAATGTCGCATATGCACCAGGGTCCTCCGTCTGGGACGAAACCTCAACTATCAGGGTTTCCCTCCGCGTGGGGTGATTTGAGGTATGTTGCACACCTCAACATTTTTGTGTATTCAAAAAATTTAAACCATGATTGATGCACCAGAATACTTCCTACTAGGACTTACTATAGAGATACTTTCATATTTACCCGTGATTTCCCTTTTGGATTGAGGAGGGCTTTTCTCCCTTTTTCCTGGTTTGGGAGTCAGAAAAACCTTTCGATTTCCTTCTTTCCCCTTTTGGGAACTGGTAAGGTTTCAAAATTACAACATGTGATGTTTCAGAGTGAAGGGCCAGGAGATTTCATAGGTCATCAGGGAGAGAGCTAGATCTTGTAATTTTTACCTACAATTAGAATTGTTTTATTTCCCCCACCCCCACTCACCATGGGGTCCAACGAGGGGGAAACAAAAGTTAGGCTCAAAAACTCCCAACAGCCCCGGGGTATGAGGAATATAAAGCCACTATTTTGTACTGATGAAGTCACGGGGCCCATGCTCTAAAACTGAACAGTGCCCTTGACCCTACCATACTGACCGCCTATTAACTTGACTGGCCTTGATCAAGCCCCCGTCTAGCCAGTATAAAAAGGGCCAAAGATTGTTTATTGATTATTTAAAATTTCTGCCATGTCAAAAAGCTTAGGCATTGCGACGAACTTGTTAAAAAGAAATATTAAAATATATAAAATTCAAAAAACATCAAAATCCTGCAAATAAAAATAAATATTCAAATCAGCATAAAAATTATGCTCTAAGTATTTAAATTTGATAAACATTTATGATTTGATTTTATTGAAAAAATTAGTCCCCAAGGAAAATAATAAAACCCTCTATATCCAAAACCTCCCCCAATACATTTTTTTATGTTAGGGGGAGAAAATACATATATCTTTTGGGTTGAGTTGATGCACACTTTCCATTAAAGGGGGACCATTTTAAAGGTTTGGCATCCCTCACAAAGGCTTGATTTAGCCACATCGGTCCCTGAGTCAACTTCCCTTTCGGGGAGGGGTGCTAGTACCCAACTGCCAAGGTCTCTCTAGTCTCTCACAGTTTTTTTTCTGGGGAAAATGCCTCCATTGCTCCTTCCTTTATCCGAAAAAACTCCCCGATGCTTGGTTTTAAGTCGGTGTGTTTGGGGAAAGGGAAAACGAGCATCACAAGGCTGAGCAGCACTGCCCTTTGGGCCCTTTGATCCTTGTTCTTCCATGTACCCAAAAACCTGGCACCCAGTGTTGACCGGGGAAGCCAAACTTAACCTCCCCCACTTCTAGATTTTATGGGTTTTAAACTCCTGATTTCTTGCAAGGCACACGAGAGTCACAAAATACCCAAAAGAATGGGTTTTTAAGACTCTATCATCTTTAAATGCTGCAAGGATGGGATGTAACTCGCAGGAAGATTGGGCTGTAGGAAAACTGCCAAAGCAGTCTTCCTTGCACCCATTTTTAGACTTTGAACCATCTGTAATTTTTTCTCTGACCTTGATATTAGAAATATGGTGAAGAAACTCTCTTGACCTCTGCTTCGGATCTTCTACCTTTCCCAATTCCGACCAAAACCCGCTCGACTTGATTAGTTCAAGGGGGGGAAATTGGGGAAATTCCCAACAGCCAGAACCCCTTTGGGAAATTAAATCTTTCCCCAAGATTTTCCCCTCTCCTACCCTAGGATGGGTATCCTCAAGGGGGGTTGAAAAACCAAACTGGTGTAGGGGAAACCGGAAACCTTTGTATCTCGTGTATAAAACGGGTCGTATCCTGGGGATGAAAGAGGTGGGTCTCCACCCCGCATACAGGACTCCACAGGTGAAAAATTGAAAACCCCAACAGATTTTGAGAGCTTCATTATGACGAGTCCAAAAAAAAACAGTGGAGTTGCGTGAATAAACCCCCTTCCATAAACAGGGTTACTACGAAAAGTACTCGGGAAAACCGCAGAAGCGTTGTAGGTCTGCACCCCCAAAATAGATGGAAAGAATGCTTTTTTACCTTCATTTTAATGTTTGTGTGAGGCACCCATGTAACCGACTCAAAATTAGACCCAATTCTTTACCTCTACATATTTTCAGAGACAGCCTTGGAACAAACCTTTACAATTCATTTTTAGCATGCAAAAAGGGTCACCTTAGCATCCCTTGTGGGGGCCCCTTTCCGTGATCTTCCGATTAGAAAACGTTTCCCACCCGAACTCTAACTTTCGTTACAAGGGAGGCTTTTTATGAAGGGGTAAAGCTCCTCTTAAAACCCAATACATACAGCTTCAAGAGTAGCATGCTTCCAAATGGCCCTAAACCTTTTCTAGGTCAAATAAAACGCTAACTGGACGTCCTTGCGAAGGAATCCTGTATACAGTTTCAAGTGCAAACTGGGCGATCTCAAATTTTTAAACCCATATTGATATGGGGTCACACGTTTTTATTTTTTAGCAGCATGTCAAACCCAAAAATTTTCCATTTTTTCCATCACTTGCAGATGCAGCTGTGAAGAAATTGGTCTTAAATTTTCCCGGTGTGGAAGCATCCCTTTCCCGGTTTAGGGACAGGAATGATTTTAGCCTCTTTCATTGGGGGGCATTCCCTTTCCAAAAAAGGCAGTTGTATGGAAGTTTTGCTGCCCCCTATGGAGACACACTGGTTGCATTCCATAATATTATGTATGCTGATGGTAATATTAATATATATATATAATATATATATATATTATATATAATATATATTATATATAATATATATATTTTTATATAATAACACACACCACAGCACAACACAACAAAAAACACCACCCACACACACACACACACACACCCCAAACACACCCCCACACCAAAAAACAACCCCACAATAATTGGGGTGTGTGGTGTGGGGTTGGGTGTGTGTGTTGGTGAGGGTGTGTGTGTGTGGGTGTATGGTGTGTGTGTGTGTGTATGTATGATGGTATGTATTATGTATTTATTTTTGTGCTGGTGTGTGTACGTGTGTGTGTGCGTGTGTGAATCAGATGCATGAACGTGTGTTATAATGTATTGATATATATTATATATATATTTTATATTTTTATATATAATTTATATATATATATATTTTAAAATATTTTATATTATATATATACATCTCCAGTAATACGGAGCCCTCACGGCAAACACACATGGGGGAGTTCTCCCTGATCCCCGATGAACCAGGAGGGGTGCACCATCTCCTCCCATAGGTCTTGGTGCACCAGGAAGCCATTTTGTCTCATCCCTCGCTGGTGACCTCTCCAATATGGTCAACCTCACCAGATCATTGGAACCTCAAACCCCCCACCGCGGCAAGGCGGCTCCCGTTATTGGGGTACAAACTGAAGACTGGGTCGTCCACGGGAACCTGGCGTAGGACAGCAGCTGCAGGACATTGGAGATGCGAGTCGGTCAGTACTGTTTCGCTGCCTACGTCTGCTTTGCATTCCATAAAATGTATGTGCATATAGTGTGTGTGTGTGTGTGTGTGTGTGTGTGTTTTGTGTGTGTGTGTGCTGTGTAGTGTAGTGTATGATGTGTGTGTGTGTGTGTGTGTGTGTGTGTGTGTGTGTGTACGTGCGTGCGTATGTGCGTGCGTGTGCGTGATTGTGTGTGAATCAGTATGCATGAACGTGTGTATATATATGTATGTGTGTATATTATGTATATGTATATATAATATATATAATATATATATATATTATATATATATATATATATAATATATTATAATATATATATTATATATATATATATATATATTTATATATGTGTGTGTGTGTGTGTGTGTATCTCTATATATATTTTATATATATCATATATATAATATATATATATATATATATTATATATATATATATACTATAATAATATATATATTTATACTATCTATATGCATTAATATTATATATTATTTATAATAGGACAGAGATATCTTCTGTGTGTCCTCGTGTCTAGACATCATATATACAATATGTCCATCTCTCTACTTTTCTCCTCTATCAGTTATCTCTCTCTCTCTCTCTCTCTCTCTCTTTTTCTCTCTCCTGTCTCATTTATACTAATGACATTTGTATTATCACTCCAAAATAAATTATGGTAAATTTCAAAATATGTAATGCGCATTTTAGTGGAATATAATGCATTTGATGAACTATTTGCAATCAAATATGTATTTTAACAGTTAAACAAACAAAATATGATTTTACGCGTACATTTTAATTTTCCAGTAGATTACATATTTAGTCTAAATTCTTTTTTATTGGGAAATCTTCAAATAAACAAAGAAAAAAATATATATCCAAGAGCGATCTGGCAGTATTTTTTTATGCTTTCTTTATATTTACATAAACTTTAAGATCATTACTACAACTATTATTGTCTTTATTTTTTTCCTTTTTAATTTTAATTTTACATTAATAAGTATGTCTGACTTAATTAATCAAATGAAACGAGCTCGAACGCTAAGACGCAAAAAATATTTTTTGTGACTTTGAAGCGGACACCTCATAAATATTTCTGTATTTTCATCATTACATGACTCTATTATTTGCCGCATAATATTCTTATTTTCATCACGTGAAAAACCTCAATAATTTTTTTTTTTTTTTTTTTTTCGTTTTGTTTTTGGGGTTGTGTGGGGTTTTGGGGGTTTTTTTATTTTTAATATAGCATTTTTTTAAAAGTATTTTTAATTTTTTGGGGTGTGGGTTTTTTTTTTTTTTTTTTTTTTTTTTTTTTGAAAAAAAACTATTTTTTTTTTTTTTCCCCCCCCCCCCTTTTTTTTTTTTTTTTTTTTTTTGCGGCGGTTTTTTGGGGCCGGTGCGGGTTTTTTTTTTTTCCCCCCTTATTTTTTCCCCCCTTTTCCCTTTTTTTCCCTTTTGTCTATTTATTATGTTTGTATTAATTAAAATAAAATTTTTAAAAATTTAAAATTTTAATCCTTTAGGGGTATAATTTTTATAATATTTAATAATTTTGTGTTTTGTTTTGTTTTAAATTTTAATAATTTTAATTTATATTAAAAATTTATTAATTTTTTTTTGGGGGAAAATTTCAAAAAACAAAAAAAAAAATTATACCCAAGAATTTATTTTTTTATGTTTCTTTTATATTAATAATTTAAATATTATTTAAATATTAATTTTTTTTTTTTTTCCCTTTTAATTTATTTTTAATTAATAATATTTTTAATTAATAAAAAAATTAATAAAAAGGAAAAAATATTTTTTGTGTTTTGGGGGGGGAAAGCGGAATATAAAAAAATTTTCTTATTTTTCTTAACTTTCTCTTTTTTTTCACCTTTTTTTTTGTTTTTTTTTTCCTTCCTTAAAACTTTTTTCTTTTTTTTCCTTGGCCTTTTAAACAAAGGGGTTTTGAAAAAACCCCAAAAAAATTTAGGTAAATTTAAAATGAATGGTGTGGGGAAAATATAATGTTATAAAAAAATTCAAATAAATATATTTAAAAATTAAACAAAAAAAAAAACCACCAACAAAAACCCCAGTAATAAAATTTAAATTACTAATTTTTTATTAAAATTTAAATAAAAAAAAAAAAAATTATACAAAATTATATTTTTTTTGATTTTTAATTAATTTTTAAATATTAATAATTTTATTCTTTATTTTTTTTTTAAAAGGGGTTTAAAAATTAAAATTTGTTAATTTAAATGAAACAGTAAAATAAAAAAGAAAAAAAAATATTTTTTTGGGCCCTTTGGGGAAGGGACCACCCAAAAAATTTTTTTTTTATTTTCATTTTTTTAACATTATTATTTTTTAAACTTTTTCCCCCTTTTTGGGGGGGGATTAATTATTTTCCCCAAAACTTAAAAGGGTTTTTGTGTCGGGTGGTTCCCGTCAAAAAAAAAAAAAAAAAAAAAAAGTTTAAGGGGCCCCCAAAATTAAGGGTTATAAAAAAATAAAAAATAAAAAAATTTAATTCAAACACCAACAAAAAACCACACAAAAAAACCCACAAAAACCCCCAAAACCCCAAACAAACCAACACCACAACAAATGATAAAAATTTAATATATTTTAAGTGAAACCAAATTAACAAAAATATATATATCTTTTTTTTAAACCCTGTTTGGGCAAAAAAAAAAGTTCCACATGAAAAAATAAAGAAGATTAATTTTTGGAAAATACCAAATTAACAGGGGGTTTCCCCCTTTTTTTCACTTTTTACCAATAAAGAAAAATTTTTTTTGGGTGGGGGGGTTTGGTTTTTAATCCCCGGAAAAAAGGGGGTTGGCTTCCCCAATGTAAAAAAAAAAAAAAAAAAAGTCCTTCTTCCTTCTTTTCCCTTTCCCCTTCCCTTTTTTCCCTCTTTTTTCCCCGTCCCTTTACAAAAAAAATTCCCCGACACTTCCGTGGCTAAAAATTTTTTCCCAACTCTAATCCCAAACTCTTTCCCTTTATGGAAAAATTTTTATTTACCAAAAATTAAAAAAACGGTTTTCCCCTTTTAAAAATTCATCTTTTAAAGGAATCAAAGCCCTTTTTAACACGAAAACTTTAACCCACAAGAAAAACCAAACACCAAATAATTAATAAAATTAACATTGTTTGGGAGGGAAGGTTTTTTTTTTTCCCAAAAAAAAACCCCTCCTAATATCCCCCAAAAATTCATTTTAAGGTTTTTTTCTTTTTTCTTCTCCTCCTTTTCTTTCTTTTTCTCCTTTAATTTTTCTCTTTGAAACCCTCTTTCCCAATTTTTTCATTTTTTTTCATTACTTTTTATTTATTTTTCGGGATCACGCTATTTTCGCGAAAAACCCGAAACTAATTCCAAAAAAATTTCCCTTAAAATCTAAATTTTTCCCGGGCTTTTAAAAAAGGGGCCTTTCCCCGTTCAGCCCCTTTACCACCCCCAGAACAAACCTAAAACAAAAATTTAGACCCTTTTTTGGGGAAAAAGGTTTCCTTTTTCCAAGCCCACCAAACAAAGCACCAAAACCAAGGTTTGCCGATTTCGGGATGGGGAACCTTTTAGGTTTCCTTTGATTTAAACTTTAAGCCTCAAAAACCCATACCTTTTTGGGGCATTACAAAAACTATTTCCTAACGAATATGGGCCTTTCAAAGAAAGATCCAACCCCCAAAACTTGTTAGGTTTAATTCAAAAATAAATTAAGGGAATGTTTTTAAAATGAAAATTCACAAAATTTTAAAATAAAGAAAGTATATTTTATGGGAAATTTAATATAAAGGGTAAATAAACCCAGGAAAGCACACAAACAAAGGGATTAATGATGGGAAAGGAGTAATTAATTAAATTAAACCCCTTTAAAAAAGAAAAGGCCAATTTGGGGGTATCCCCCCCCAAAAATAGATCATAAAAAAAAGCCCAGGTTAGTTGAAATGACACTAAAAAAAAATTTTTTTGGAAAAAATTAAATAATTTAACTAAATTTAAAGGGAGAATTTAAACGATAAAATTATATTATTATTATATATATTAATATATATAATATATAATAAATTATTAATAATAAAAATTAAAATTATAATTTTAATAATAAAATATAATTTGATAAAAAATAAAAATTAAATAAAATTTAAAGGGAAATTATAATTTTAAAAATTTATAAAAAAATAATAATAATAAAAATAATAATAATTTTACATACAAAAAAATAATAATAAAAAAATAAAAACAATAATAAAAATAATTTTTAATATAAATTTTTTTTTTTATAAATTTAAAATAAAACAATATAATATAAAAATTATAATAAAATAAAATTTTAACAAATAAAAAAAAAAAATAAAATTTAAAAAATAAATTTTAAAATTTAATTTTTAACCTTAAAAATAATTTTTTAATTTTAAAAATTTTTTTAAATTTTTTTTGAAAAAAAATTTAAAAATTTTTTAATTTTTTTAAAACCCAAGAAATCCTTTAAATAAATTTTAAAAAAAATTGGGTAATTTTTAATAGAATAAAACAAAAAAAAAGAGATTTAAATTTTTCACTCTTGAAATTTCAAACCCAACCAACACCAAACACCCACACCCAAACAACACCAAACACCAAACCAAAAACCACCCCAGAAAAAAGGGGACAAACAAAAACAAAAAAAAAAACACACCCACCACCCCGACCACCCCCACAAACACCCCACACACACACACACACCCCCACACAAAACACACAACACACACCCCACACACACAACACACCACACACACACAAACCCACACACACACACCCCAAAAACACAGCACACAAAAACAAATCCAAAATACATATATAAAAAAATTTTATAAAATAAAATATAATATATATTTTATATATATATAAAATATTTTAATTATTATATTTTAATAAATAAATAAATAAAAAAATTTAAAATTTTATTTTTATATTTTGATTATATAAAATATATATATCTATATATATAAAAATAAAATTTTAAAATTTTGGTATATTTTAAATACTTATATATTTTCATAAAAATTTATATATATATTAAAATTTATATATAAAAATATTATATATTTATATATCATTATTGTGGTGTGTGGGGTGTGTTTTGGTGTGTTTTTGGGGTGTGTGTGTGGTGTGTTAAAAGGCTATAAAACCTTATACAATGGCTTGCAGGGGTAATGTTTACTTTACGATTTCACCTTTATTTCTAAAGGTTTTGACCACGCAGAAAGGGGAACACATGAGACATGTCTTTTTAGGGGTATGGCGGTATTCGGTCGGGGAGGGAGGGGGAAAAAGCGGGACCCTTCCCCCACGAGTGCTTAAACCAAACTCCCTGACCCCTGGTTACCCTTGGATAAGTATTGCCCTTTTCCAAAGGGGAGGAAGCGTTTAGAAGCACCGGGGAAATGGGGGGGGGCGAGGGGGGTTCAGGGTTCCCCCGTCGGCTGCCTTTACATTGCCCAATCATGATCCCACTGCGGGCCAAAAATTTTTTAAAAGGCTATAAACCCAAAGGTCCCAATGGTTTGGCAGGGGTATTGTATGGTAAAACCGACTTCACTTTTTATTTTAAGATTTGACACAGCAGTATAAGAAAATGAGACATGTTTTTTTTGGATAGGGCTGTTGCAGGTCGCAGTCAGTTTCCCCGGGAAAGGGGGGGGGGTAAAGTTGCCCCTTTTAGCGTCGAGTGTTTGCCCACGAATCCCTGGGCCTGGGTTTACCTCGGATAAGTAGTGCCCTTTTCCCAGTTGGGGGAAGCGTGAAGCAGTGGAGGAAGCGGGGGGGAGCGAGGTGAGGTCCCCGGGTTTCCTTTTGCTGTACTGACGTGTGTGTGTGGTGTGGGTTGGTGTGTGGGGGGGGTGGGGTGTGTTGTGTGTGTGTGTGGGGGTGGGGTGGGGTGGGGTTGGGGTGTGGGTGGTGTGTGTGTGTGGGGGTGTGTGTGGGGGTTTTGTGTGGTGTGTGTGGGGGGGTTGTGTGGGTGTGTGTGGGTGGGTGTGTCTTTTTTAAAAGAATGAAAAATTTTTTCTTTTAAAAAAAAAATTTAAATTCTATCATTATTTTAAAAAACCCCAAAACCATATAATTATAATTAATAATTTAAAATATTTTTTTTTTTTTTTATAATATTTTATATATATTTTTATAATTAAATTTTACAATACATTTTGGGTGTGTGGGGTGTTGGTGTGTGTGTGTGTGTTTTAAATATTATATTATAAAATTAAAATTTTATATTTTAATATAATATAATATATTTTTAAAAATTATATATTATATATATATAATATATTTTTATAATATTATATATTTAATTAATATATATTTATAAATAAAATATATATTATATATATATAATAAATACAATAGAAAAATATATATTTTATATATTATATATTTTTTTATATATTTAATATTTTAAAATATATAAATTTAGTTTTTTTTTGTGTGGGTGTGTGTGTGTTTGGGGTGTGTGGGGCGTTGTGGGGGGTTTTTGGGGTTTTGTGTGTGTGTGGTTTTTTGTGGGGTTTTGTGTGTGTGTGGTGTATTTTGTGGGGTTTTTGGTTGTGTGTGTGTTTTGGGGTGTGTGTGTGGGGGTGTGGGGTGTGTTTTGGGGGTTTGTTTTGTTTGTGTGTGTTTGTGTGTGGGGGTTGTTTTTTTTTTTTTTGTGTGTGTGTGTGGGGGTGTGTGTGTGTGGGGTTGTGGTTTTTTTATGTAAATTAATATAAAATATTTTGGGGCACACCCCCACACCACACTAGAAATGAAAAAATTTTTTTTGTATATATATATATATATAAAATTAATATATATAATATAAATTTTAATATTAAAAATTTTTATTTTCAACAATATACATTTTAAATTTAAAAAACTTTTATAAAAAATAAAAATTTATACATATGTATTAATTTATATAATAATATAAAATTAATAATTATATATATTTAAAATATATAAAATATATATAATAAAATTAAAATATATATTATATATTATATTATAATATAAAAAAAAAAATAACAAATTATATAATATTATATATATATTTTAAAAATGGGATCCAATTAAAATTAAAAATAAAAATATTATATATATAATATATATAATTATATAAAAATATTTTTAAAATATAAAATATATATATATATATTATATGTAATATTATATATATTATAAATAAAATAAAAAAAATATATTTTAAATTTAATAAAAAATTTTAATAAAATATATTATAAATATTTTGATATTATATAAAAATTTAAAATATATAAAATAAAATAAAAATATATAGAAAAATTATATATATATATAATAACATATACATAAATATTTATAGTTAATGATGAATTTATTATTGTATTTATATATATATAAAATATATAAAAATATATTATATTATATATAAAAAATATATTTTAATTTTAATATATATATAAAACATATCAACTATCTATAATAATTAAAATTTTTATATCTGGGTTCATAAATTATATATATTAAAAACTTTAAAATTTTATATATTTTATATTTTAATTATATAGATTCAATTTTAAAATATAAAAGGGGTTACCACACAAAAAAAAAATATGTTTTTGGAATGTATATAGTTTTGTATGGTTAATTAAAAATTAAAATATCCCTTAATAAAATTATATATTATAATTATAAATATTTTTCTATTACTATATAATATATTTAAAAAATCAATTTATAAATATTATACCCAAAATATTCTATATATATTAAATAATATATTATAAAAAATCTAATTTTATATGGAAAAACAAATTAATATACTATATATATCTTTTCTTTTAGTATATATATTTTATATATTATATATTGTTTTGTTGTTTTTTTTTTTTTTTTTTTTTTTTTTTTGTTTTGTTGGTTTTCCGTCGTTTATGATATTATTAAAATATTATATATATATATTATATATAAATCTATATATATTATATATAAAAATTTTATATATTTTATTTTATTTTAAAAAATATATATTTTAAAAATAAAATTAAAATAATGAAATTTCAAAAACCCAATAAATCAAATAATTCTTTATTTAATTTTCATTTATTATATTATTAATTTTTAATTTATTTAATCCCCAAATATAATAATATTATAAATATATTTTATAATGGGATATATATTAAATATAAAATATATATTTAGGGTGTGTTGTGGTGTGTGTGTGTGTGTGTGTGTGGTGTTTTGTGTGTTTTGTTTTGTGTGGGGGGTGGGGGTGGTTTGTGGTTTGTGTGTGTGTGGGTGGTGGGGTGTGTTGGTGCGGTTAAATATAAAACTATCCAAATTAGTATTTTAAATAAAATATTAAACTAAAATATAAAATATATAAATTAAAAAAAACAACACACACAAAACCCCACACACACCCAGATATATATATATATATATTTTATATATATATATATATATATATATAAATATAAAATTAAAAATATGTTATTATTTTTTTTTTTTTTTTTTTTTTTGTTTTTTTTTTTTTTCTTTATATTTTGTTTTTTTTTATATATAAATTATAAATTAATATTCATAATTTTTAAACATATATAAAATAATTTTTTTTTTAAAACACAAAAAAAAAAAAAAATTTATATTATATATATATTATATATATTATATATAAATTTTTTTTTTTTTTTATTTTTTTTTTTATAAACTTATATTTTAAAAAACTATTGATATATTATTTAAATATATAAATATTTCAATAAAAAAAATTTAAAACAAAAAAAAAAAAAAAAAAAAAAAAAAAAAAAAAAAAAAAAAAAAAAAAAAAAAAAAAAAAAAAAAAACCCCCCCAAAAAACAAAGAAAAAATTTTTTAAAAACAAAAAAAAAAAAAAAAACCCCAAATAAATAAATAAATAAAATTAAAAATTTTAAAAAAATTTTTGTGTGTTTGTTTTAATTTTTTTTGTTTTTTAAAAAAATAAAAAGTAAAAATTAAATTATATTTTATGTAAAAATATATAAAAACCCAAATTTTTTGGGACATCACACCCCAAACCTCCACCACCATCACAAAAACCCCCAAAAAAAAAAAACAAACCCAAAAAAAAAAAACCCCCCCCCCCACATAAAACCTTCCCTCCCATCCCTCCCCCCCATACCCACCCCAACCCAACCCCCTTCCCCCCATCCAACCCCCCCCCCCCTTTATTATTTATATATATATTTAAATTATAGATAAAATCAAAAATATTAAATTTGTTTTTTTTAAAAAAAAAAAAAAAAATTATAAATTCTATTTTAATTTAAATATATATCATTTTATATTTTATAAAACAAATATTTTAAAATATATTTTTAAGAAAAATTTAATTATTACATAATTTATATTAAAATAATAAATATATCTTCCCCCCCCCCCCCAAACCCCCAACCCCCCCAAACCCCAAAAACCCCCCCAAAAAAAAATAATTCTATTTATTTTTAATCTTTTTCAAATTATTAAAAATTAAAAATTAATAAAACAAATTATTTATTTTTTTTTCTTTATTATTTTTTTTTTATAAAATATTTTTTTTTTGGTGTGTGTGTGGTGTGTTGTGTGTGTTTTGTGTGTTTTGTGTGGGGTGTGTGTGTGTGTGTGTTGTGTGGTGCGGGTTTTTTGTGTGTCCGGTGGTCCCCCCCTCCTTGGGTGCCCGCCGGGGGAAATTTTGGCACTCTCCTCCCTTCCGGCGCTGGGGTTTTCCCCTTGGGGGAAATTTTAGAGAAACCCCTTAAGTTTCCCGACAAGTAGGGTAAAAACTTTCGATTGCAGGGCTTTGGGATCCCCCCCAGAGCGTTAAAACTGTTTTTTACAGTCCCCGGGTTTTGGATGGTAACATGGCAGGCGGGGGATCTATCAAAGACAAGGGCTGAGCACAATCCCCATATCATGTGGTATTCCCGTCTTTTGGAGAGGAAAAGGGCCCCAAAAATTCAAAAATCCCCATCCCGGATCGGTGGGGGCCGGAAAAAAAAGGGCCGGCTATTTTTTGGGACCCCCCCGGGGAGGGTAGTGTAAAAAATGCTACTGGAGACAAAAACATCAAAAAGAAATGTCACAAAAGTAACACAGTCTTTGGGACTTGGAATGTGGTTCTTAATTTGTGGAAAAGGGGAAACTACTAATGCTGAGAGGGACAACCAAAACGGGAACATATTAGGCAATCAGAGATGAGAGGGGAAAGGGATGGTGAAGCTTTTTAGGGTGGGAATAAGTTGTGGTTTAGGGAAAAAACAAAAAAAAAATTTTTATGGCGTTGGCTTTTTGGTCAAAAAGGCAATCAAGAACTCATAAAAAAAATAAAACCCCAGAAAAAAAACGAGAGTTTAAGCGATGATAAAAAAATTGCGGGAAAAACCCTTTTCAATTTGACTGTAGTGCAAGTATAGGTCCCACCCAAGAGCTTTTGATGAGGAAATTTTATGACTTCTATAAAATTTCTTAATGACCCAATAAAACTTTTCCCAAAAAAAGACATTTTAAATTGGGAAATTGGGTTTTTCAAGGAGCCTGGAATGCGAAGACGGGGAAAGGGGCATATAAAAATTTGGGGAAAAAGGGTTTTGTGGTGGGGAAATTTGGACAGGGAGAAACAAATGGAGAGGATGAAAGGGGGGGGAAATTCGCTAGATCTAAACCTTTTTTTTCCCAACCCCTTTATTCAATCAAAAAATATCTAGAAAAACTACGGGAAACCCCCCAAAACGGAAAAACCACCCATTAAAATTGTTTTCTTCTTTTTTTTAAAAGAGGTTTTCATCAGGAAAAATGAGCAAAAACAAGAACCTTCAGAAAACCTGACACCCGGTAGTAAACCACGACCTGTGAGTTTCCCGCAAAAGATAAAGCAAAAATACCCAAAAAAGGGAAACCAACAAAACAAAACCCCTTTTTTCTAGAAAAACAAAGGATCCGACAATAGCAAAAACAATATCGGGGAAAGAATTGGAAAGGAAGATTTGCACCATTTACTGCTTGACCCAGATCCACAGAAAACTCTGTGATGAGTTTTAACAACCCAAAATTTAAAAAAAAACCCGGGGCAGGGGAAAAAACTAGGGAAATGCGGGGAAAATCAAAAAGGCCATGGTTTTTTTTAAAAAAAAACCCCCCCAGAAGTCTTGGAAAAACCCGAAATTAAAACTTTAATAAGAAAAAAAGGAAATGTTTAGGTGCTGTTTGAGCGGCAAAATTTCCCGAAATGCAAATAGACGAAAAGGAAGGCACTAAATGAAGAAAAAAACGGGTTTGGAAAGGAAAACTAAAGACATGAAAAAACCTGCATAAAAATAAAATAAAAAGGCCCTTATAAAATTTTTGAAGGAACTATGTGGCCAAAAGGTGGGTAAAAACAAAAAAAAGCAAACAAGCGTGGTTGAAGACAAAGTGGCAACTTTTTGGGGAAAAAAAGGGAAGAGATCACAAAAGATGGAAAGTTACGCGGGGAGCTTTAAAACCACAAAATCCCAAAAAGGGTAGACAACCCCGGGACAAACCCGCTTAAAAACAGGAAGTTTGCGTCTGGAAGGGGATACCACTGTCTGAATGGGTAGGAAATAAAAAACTGAAAGAAAAAAATCACCTGGGCAATAATATTTGTGCTGAATTGATACAAGTGGGGGAACACAGCAAAGGTTATACCCCAGTTGTCAGTGGGGTTTACTAAAAACCAAAGAAGGGGGCCGGGGTAAAGGGGCTAAAGGGTGTGCTAATCAAAATTTCCCAAAGAAAGCAAACAGCGGGAAAAATGTTCAGTTTACCAAACCATAAGTTTTGAAAATTTATACTTCGAAGGTACTACTTAAAAAAATTTAAAAAAAAGAATATCACCAGATTGAAGAAGTCCCTTAGTGGGGAGTCAAGCGGGGTTTTAGAAAAAGGTCAAAACCTGGGGCGGAAAAAAAAACCCCTTTAAAAATTTTTTAAAAAATGAAAATTGAGAATACGGGAAAATTGATTTCCTAATTTTTATCGATTTTTTTGTAAAGCTTTGATAGAGTCTGGCATGGGGGCCTTTTGGCACACCATGGGGAAAATTTCAACATTGGTAAAGGGAAAAACAACTTTAAGTAAAAAAACCTGTATAATGTGCAAATCTAAATTTTTTGGTTGAGGGACCCCATATGGGCAAAGGGTTTGCAACCAAGGGGTTGGTGTAAGACAAGGGTTTTTTGTTTTCTCCGCCTTTTTTAACCTTTTTTAGAAAGAATTAGGGACAATGCCCGGGAAAGGGATATTCGGGGGGTGTTAGTTTGCACCGGGGGAGAAAGAAAATTTTGACCTACGTTTTGCAAAAAGACTTTGACAAAGGAAGGGGTTGCAAGTGACATTCAGGAGATCCCCAAAAAAACTAGAAAAAACTGAAAAGAAAATAGGGAAATGGAGATTCACAGAGAAAATTTAAAAGTGGGGTTTGTGGAAAACCCGAGAACCCCTAGGCCAAGTAGCAGATTTGTGGTGGATGGAATCAAGCTTGAAAAAGGCCAAGAGTTTCACCACTTGGCTAAACCCTCACGGTAATGGGAGATCAGAAAAAAAAATTCAAAATTAAAAATTTGGGAAGAGCTACAAACCCTAAAGGCACCCGCTGGACAAATTGGGGGGTAAAAAGAAAGATGAAAAAAAAAGGGATACTGTTAAGGGGAAAAAAACCCAATGATTTACTTTTTTGTACGCCTGCAAAAATTTGGAAAAGTTAGCAAGCAAACGAGAACAGGGCGGGGATTTGAAATAAAAACATACAGAAAATTGTTAAAGGGTCACCTGGAAAGAAAAAGAGAACGAATGGAATGGGGCAAATGGATAGTGAGGTTTTTTGGATAGAGGCCAAAAAAAATTTAGATGGGGATGAAAAAGGGGGAAATTTAGGTTTCTTTGGGCACCTTGTAAGGGGGGGGACAGCAAGAGCGTAAGGGGAAAGGGGAAAACAGGGAAGTCCCAGGCAGGGGACGCCCACAGAGGAAAAGGGTGGATGATCTCAAAGACTGGAGGGGAGAAGGAAATATACCCCTGAACAGAATGCTATTTGGGCCCGGGGGGAGATGGGGGACAAAACTGTTTTTAGGGGGGCACCCCCCCGGCCGCCTGGGCTCGGAGCTTTATGATGAAAAAATATAAAAATATATATATTTTAAAATATATATTAATTATAAAATATTATTTTTATTTAAAATATAAAATTTTAAAATATATGTTTTTTATATAAAAATATTTTTTAAAATATATAAAAACTCTAAAATTTTATATTAATATTTTTGTGTGTTTTGTTGGGGGTTTTGTGTGTATTTTGTTTTTGTGTTTTTTGTGGGTTTTTGTGGGGTGTGTGTGTGTGTGTGTGTGTGTGTGTTTTGGGGTTTGTTGTTTTGTTTTAGAAATTATACTGAAATATTTAAAGCCCCCTACCCCAAATGTATATATATAAAATTTTAAAATATATATATATTTTATATAATTAATATTATATTATTAACCCTATATATATAAAGTATAAATTAATCTATAAAAAATTTTTATATTTTTAATATTTATATAATTTTTTATATATAAAAATCATATATAAAATTAATAATTTTATCCTTTTTATATTAAAAAAAAAAAAAAAAATATAAAATTTTATTTATTAAAATATATATTATTTTATATAAAATTTTTAAATATTAAAATATTATTTATTTATATTAATTATTTTTATATTATATATTATATATATAAAATTTATATAATTTTATTTAAAATGTGTATATAAAATATATATTATATATAAAATAAAAATTTTATTAATTTATATATAAATAATTATATATTATAAAATATTTAAAATAAAATATGAATATTTATGTGTTCTATATAAATATACATACCAAAGTATATATGTATGTGGGTTTTATTAATAAAAATTTTATTTATATATTATCTATATCTTTTATATTTTAATTTTATATATATATATATTTATATTAAAATAATAATATATCTATTATTTTATATATAATTTTTATATATATAATTTGTTTCATTTTTTTTCATAATAATATTTTTATATATATTATATAATATACAAAATATAAAATATATATATTAAATAATTATAATAATTTATTATTATATATATATATATATAAAAATATATAAACTAATTTTTTTTTTTTTTTTTTTTTTTTTTTTTTTGTTTTTTCTTTTTTTTTTTTTATAATCAAATTATATATTTTTTTAATATTTTATTTATAAAATATTTCCAATATAATATATATATAATTTTTCCCATATATATTAAATTTTTATAAAATAACCATATTTTATATAATTTTATTTAAAATATTATATATAAAATTATATATATATCATAATTATATATATATATTATATATATTTTTATTTTTTTTTTTTTTCTTTTTTTTTTTTTTTTTTTTCCCTTCTTTTTCTTTTTTCATTTTTTATAAATACTATATTTTATTAATCATATATTTTTATTTTATTATTAATATAAAATTTTTTAATTTTTTAAAGTTTTTAAAATATATAAATTTATATATAAATATATAAATTAAAAATTTTAAATTTTTATATATTTTGGGGGTTTGGGGGGGTTTTATTTTTTTTTTTTTTTTTTTTTTCCCTTTTTTTTGTTTTGGTTTTTTTTCTTTTTTTTTTTTTCTTGTTCTTTTTTTTTTTTTCTTTTTTATTTTTGGGGGTTTTTTTTTTTTTTTTTTTTTGGGGTTTTGTGTTTTTTTTTTTTTTTTTTTGTTTTGGTGTGTGTTGGTGGGTTGGGGGGTGTGGGGTGTGGGGGGGGGGGGGGGAGGGGGGGGGGGGGGGGGGTTGGGGGTTTTTTGTGGGGGGTGGGTGTGGTGGGGGGGGGTGTTGGGGGGTGTGGGGGGTGTGTGTGGGTGTGTGTGGGTGTGTGTGGGTTTTCCAAATTTTGGGCCCGGCGTTTTTTTTTGTTTTTTTTTATTGTTTTTTTTTTTTTTGTTTTTTCTTTTTTTTTTTTTTTTTTTTTATAAATTTTAAAACATATTTTAAAACCAAAAAAATATATATAAAAATATTATAAAATATATATTAATTTTAAAATATATATATTATTTGTATTTTAAATTTAATAAAATTTAATTCACTGTATTATTTGTTTTTATTTTATTATATTAATTTTTATATAACCTTTATTAATATTTCTATATTTTTAATATATATATTTTTATTATGTTTAATTATATATATGTATATATAAAATTATTTTGTTTAAGTATATTTTTTATATTTATGGTATATTTTAAAATTTTGTGTAAAATATGGGGTACCGATTAAAAGGTAAAATTAAGTATAATAATTTATATATGTTTAAAATAATATATACTTTATGATAGAAATATATTCTATTTAAAATATAAATATTTTATTGGGTATATTTGGAAAATATTTATATATTATTTATATATAATAATATTATAAAATAATTTTATATATATATAATAATTTATAATTATATAAAAATATTAATAAAAAAAATATATATATTATATTTTAAATAATATATATAAAATATATATATATATATATTTTATATAAAAAAACACACCACACACACACACCCACCCCAAAACACACACCAAAACACAACCACACAAAACACAACACCCAAAACACACACACAAAACACACACACCACACACCACACACACCCCACAAACCAAAAATATAATTTTATTAATATAATTTTATATTTTATTTTAAAAAATATAAGTTATATATTATTCTATTAAATTTTATCTAAATTTTTATTATATTATTATATATATATAAAATATATATTTTTATATATATATAATGGGGTTTTTTTTGGGTGTGGTGTTGGGGGGTGTTTTGTGTGTTTTTGTGTTTTTTGGGTTTGTTTGTTTCATTTTTTTTATATAATATATATTAAAATTTTAAAATAATATATATATATATATAATATATTTTTATTTTATATATATATCATATATAAATTTTATATAATATCTAAAATAATATATATATAATAATATATATATATAAATAAATATATTTTTATTTTAAAATTTTAAATTTTTTTTATCCATAAATATATAAATTTTGGGGAAAAAATAAAAAAAGAAAATGTATGTAATTTTTAAAAATAATATAAAAGGATGGGTAATAATATAATTTTATACTAAAAAAAAATAAATTATATTAATAAAAAGAAAAAGTGTGGTCTTTGTTTGTTAACCTATGTGTATAATTTAGAAATAAAATATGTTAAAGTTATATATATATTTTTTTTTTTTATTTTTTTTTTTTTTGTTATATATAAATTTAAAAAAATTATTTATTTTAAAAAAGTACTATGGTATTCCTTAAAGGGGGTTAAAATATAAAATTTTTTAAATATATATATAATTATATATATATAAAATATATAAAATAATAAAAATTAAAACCTTTATAACAAATAATAGATTTTTATATATAAAAATAATTAATAATAATATTTTATATAAAATTAAAATATATAAAATTCTATATAATTTTAAAAGGGGTTTTCTTTTTTTCAAAATTGGGTTTGTTTTAATATAATAAATAGATTTAGATTTAAGAAAAAAAAAAGAATAAAAAAAAAAAAAAAACAAAAAAAAACAACAAAAACACCCCAAAACCCACACACACACATATATATAATAAAAAAATATATATATATATTTTATATATATATTATAAATATAATTTTAAAAATATATATTATAAATATTAGGTTTTTTTTTGTTTGTGGTGTTTTATTTATTTATTTGGTTTTATTTTATATTTAATATACTATAATAAAATTTTATACATACTTAAGAAACACACACCACACAAACACACAAAACCCCAAAAAACCAAAAACCCCCAAAACACACAACACACACACACCCCACCACACACAAAAACACACAACACACACACACCACACCAAAAAACACCACACACACACACACACACACACACACAAAACAATAAAACAAAAAAAAAAAAAATTTTTAAAATTAAAAATATATATATATATAAAATATATATATATATATATATTTATATATTTTTATATATATTTTTGGTGTTGGGGGGTTTTTGGGTGTTGTTGTGTGTATGGAAAAAATTTTTTAAAAAGTATTATTTTTTATATATATTATATAATTAAATTTAAGAAAAAACAAAAAAAAAAAAAAAAAAAAAAAAAAATATATTTTATATTAAAAATATATATATATATATTTATTTATTTATATTTATTTTTATTTTTGTGTGGGTGGGTGTGTTTCGTGTGTTGTGTGGGGGTTTTTGGTGGTTGGTGTTGTGGTTTTTTTTTTATTTTTTTTTATTTGGGGGGTTTTTTTTTTTTTTGGTTTGTTGTATAATATATTATATATTAAAATATAATATATATTAAAATTTTTATATATAAAATTATATTATTTGATTATATATAATATTTAAAATTTTATTGGGGGTTTGGTTTCTTTATTTAAAGTATAAAGTAAATAAAAAAAAAAATTATTATTTATATATTATTATAAAAAATATATTTATATATAATTTTATATTATATTTTATAGATAAAATTTTATATATATAAATTATTTTATATATTAATATATATATTTAATTTTTATTATATTTTTAAAATTTTGGGGGTGGTGGTTGTGTTTGGGTGGTGTGGTGTGTTGTGTGTTTTGTGTGTGGGTGTGTGGGGGGTGTGTTTTTTTTGGGGGTGTGTGTTTGTGTGTGTGTTTTTTGTGTGTGGGTTGTGTGTGGGTGTGGTGTGTGGGGGTGTGTTTGTGTTTGTTTGGTTTGTGTTTGTGTTTTGTGGTGTGTGGTGTGTGTGGGGTGGTTTTGTGTGTGGTTGGGGTTTTTTGTGTGTTTGGGGTGTATAAATTTTAAAAAAATAAAAATATTTTTATAGAGAAAATAGATTATTTATTATATAATTATTAAAAATTAATATTTTTTTTTTATATTTAATTTTTTTAAATATTTTTTTATTTTTTGTTGTTTTTTGTTTCCTTTTTTTTTTTTTGTTTTCCGTTTTTTCTTTTTTTTTTTTTTTTTTTTTCTTTTTATATATATATATATATATATTTTATAGATAATAATTTTATATATTATTTATTAAAAAATTTTTTTTTGTGTGGTGTTGTTTGTTTTTGTTTGTTTTTTGGTTTTTTTTGTTTTTTTTTGGGGGTTTTTTTTGTTTTTTTTTTGTTGGTGTTTTATTGTTTTTTTTTTTTTTGTTTTTTTTCGTAATTGCCTTATTTTTTTTTGGTTGTTTTATTTAGAAAATTTATTAAATAAAAGAAAATATATTTTATTTTATGGAAAAATACAAAAATTTTACAAATATAATTTTTTTTTTTTTTTTTTTTTTTTGTTTTTTTTTTTTTTTCTTTTTAAAATTTTTTTTTTTTTTGTTTATTCCCCCTTCCCCACCCCTCCCACTCTTTTCTTTTTCTCTCTTCTATTTTAAAAAAAAACCCAAAAAAAAATCTGTATTAAAACCTATTATGTATAGTTATAATTTAAAAATATATGATTTTATATAAAATATATAAAATTATATATTATATATTTATAATTATTTTTTTTATATAATATGGGGTTTTATTTTTTTTTTGGTTTTTTTTTTGTTGTTTTTTTTGGGTTTTTTTTTTTTTTTTATTATAAATAAATAAATAAAAAAATAAATAAATAAAAAAATAGAAAAAAATAAAAATAATAAATATATATATTTAAAATATTAATTTATCATGTAAAATAAAAAAAAACAAACAAATATATATTAATACATTATATTAATATATATATATATATATTTTTTATTTTTATATTAAAATATATAAATTTTGATGTTTTCGTGTGGGGTGGGGGTGTGTGTGGGGGTTTGGGGGTGTGTGTGGTGTGTTTTGTGTGTGTGTGTGTGGTGGTTTTTTGGGGGTGTGTGTTTTTGGGGTGGGTGGTGGGTTTGTGTGGATGTTTATTTTTCCCTTTTTTTTTTTTTTTTTTTGGGGGGGTTTTTTCATGTTTTTTTTTTTATTTTCTTTTTGTTTTAAAAATAGAAAAATATAATACATAAAATATTTATTTTTTATATCTTTTTATTAAAAAATAAAACTAAATATTTTTTTATTTGTTTTTTTTATTTATTTTATTTTTTTTTTTTTTTTTTTTTTTTTTTTTTTTATTTTTTTTTTTTTTTTTTTTTTGTTTCGTTTTTAGCTGGGGTGTTTGGGTGTGTGTTTGTGGTGTGGGGGTGGGTGTGTGTGGGTTTTGTTTTTCCCTTTTTTGGGTTTGTTGGAAAAAAAAGGGATTAATAAAAATTTCCCTTCCGTATTTTTAAAAAAATTTAAATTTTAAATACAAAAAATATGTTAAAAATTTTCCAAATAAATCAAAATTTTTTTTTATTTTTTTTTTTTAAACCGTTCTCCTCCCTCCCCCCCCCTTGCCTCTCTTTTAAATAAAAATATTTTAATAAATTTAGTTTTGTTTTTATTGTTGGGTTTTTTTCATTTTTTAAATATAATTAAAATTTTTCATTTTCCCCCCCCTTCTTATAAATGTTTTCCTTTTATTAAAATTTTTTAATTTATTTTTAAAAAAAAAAAAAATTTAAAAGGGGTGGTTTGGGGGGTGGGTGGGTTTGGGTGTGGTTTTTGGGGTTTTTGAAATTTGTCTTTTTTCCTTTTTTAGAATTTTGGAAAAAATGGTTGCCCGGGTTAAAAATATGCCCCCCATTTAATTTCTCTGTCTTCTTTTTTTAAAATCTTATTTAAGTTGGGGTAATTTTAAAGGGGGGCTGTTATTTAAAATTATGTTTGAAAAAATTTCTATTAATTCCCAAAATCTTCCCCCCACGGTTGAGCCCCAAAACCCCATTAATTTTTAAGGGGAGACGAGGTAACCCTTTTTCGGTTCAATGAAAGGGGCTTCTTTTTGGGTTTTTTGGGGTTTTTTCCAGAAGGGGGGAATCTCCAAAGCCCCCCGGCCCTGAGCCTTGGGGGGGAGGCTTTTTCTTCCCCTGTAAAATTAGAAAGGTCCTTTTAATTCGCCTTTTTTTCGGCGGTTTTTTTAATTTGGGGGAAAACCCCCGGCAAATGCGCCGCTTAAAAAGCCTTTCCCCGGCCCGGGGGTTAGGGACCTTTGGGTTATTTTGCCCACGTTTCGTGCCCTTTTTAGGAATTTGGGGAAATTCGCTTGGAGGGTTTTAATAAAAATAAGGGGCCTGGGTTTAATTTTTTTGACACATGCTTTTGGGGTGGCCGGGGGCCCCGGAATCCCGCTAAAGCCGGGAAGGGGATTGCGGATTTTCTCCTTTTAAAAACCGGGGCTGTTTGGGCCCCACTTTTCCTCCGTTGGGGGGTCCAAACCATGGAAGTAAAGTGGGCTTGGCTGGACGTTCAACCCCTTCTTTTGGGCCCCAATTTTTTCTGAAAAAACTCCATGGTTTGTTTTGGAATTTTTGAAAAATTTTTGTCCCCTGTTTTTGCTTGAGGGGTTTTGGGGGGCCTTAAAGCCCTTTGGGGTCCTTAGTAATTTTGCCGAGGGGGGAAATTTTCCTCTGTGAAGGTGAGGGGAAGGGCCCAAAAATTACTCACTTCTTTTCCTTAATTTTTTTTTCGGGGGGTTGGGTTCTCTGGGTATAAAAATTTGGGGCAAAAATGACAAAAAGTCAGCTATTTTTGTCACCAAAGTCTTTTCCCGATGCCGATGGGCAGGGGCCGTTTTGGTTTTTTCTCCCTGACAAGGGCCCTTTTTAAGGGGAGGAAAAAGGGGCGGAAAATTTTCCCCCGGGGGATTTTTTCTAATAGACCCCAATCCCTTTCCCTGGAAAAATTAATATTTTGAAAAATTTTCCCCAGGGCCATGGGGGGGCCCAGAATCCAAAGTTCCCTTCCCTTTCAGGACCCGTCAAGGTTGGGGCACCCTTGGGGTTTTTTAAAAACCCGGGCCGTGGGTGATTTAAAAGGGTCGAATTGGGGTTTTGCACCCCGGGGGGGAGTATGTTGGAAATATAGGTTTTTTTGGCTGTGCGTATAAACCCTTTGGCTGTTTGGGGCCGGTTTGTTTGAAAAGCCCCCTTTTTCCAAGGGCCGGATTTTTTGTTCATTTTGGTTTGGGGTTTTTGAATTTTTAAAGGAATTGGGTAATTTAAAAAGCCCTTTCCGGGGGAAAAACCCAGAAAAGGGGGGTTGGCCCCTTTTAGAGGTTAGGGCCCTTTTCCCCGGGTCAACCCGAAACCTGGAAATTAAAATTTTTTGGGGCCCAAATTTTTTTCTTCTCTTGGTTTTGCCAACAGTGAGAAAAACATATACCTGGGCCAGGGATAGGAGGTGCAAGAAATGATCCCTTTATTTCAAATTTATTTTAGCCCAGGCTTCCAAAAACCCTTTTGTTTGACTTTGTTTTTCCCCAGAGAAAAAAAAACATTGAGTTATCAAGGTTTTGGGTGCCCCCTCTTTGATATGAGGCAAATTGCTTGGCTGTAGGGAATTTTTGGTTTTTCCCCAATCCCCTAAGCAGATGCTGCTTTCTTTTTCTAGCCGAGAATCCTGCACCAGTTGTTTTACTTCTGATTGAGGGGGCGTGGGTGTGCGCCCCAGGGCTGAAAGGGGGTAGTACTTGGCCCCGACCCATTGCCACAGTCTGTAAAGGGGTTTGGTGGTCCCAAAAGGCTGCCCATTCCCGCCACTTTTTTCCCGCCCGACTCTTTGGGAGTTTCCTTGGCACCTGGGGCCTTTCCCTTTGGAGGGCTAGGGTTTCAGGGTTTTTTTTGCCCTTCCCAAAAAATTTTTTTACACCTGTTCACTCTGTGGTTGACTTTTCCCTTAAAATTTTTTTATGAAAAAATACCAGGCGTCCTTTTAATTCTGGACCATGGGGCCCAGATTTATGAATTTATAATTCTGGGGTTCAAGCAACGGGGCCCCCGCCAGGTGAAAACCCAAAAGCAAAGATTTTTAAACCCCCTCTACAGTGCGGGGACGGGCTTGGGAAAAGCAGGGATTATTGCCCCTTTTACCAGGGTGATCAAGCCTCTTTTTTCCCCTAGGGTTGGCAGCAAAGGGCATGAAAAAACCTGAGAAACGAACAGTCCCCCCCTATTTTGTCTCCCGGGCATGACAACGCAATGTTTCTCGATTGCCCCCTTTGTGGAGGGTTTGGAAATTTTTGATTGAAGCCACAGATGTTCCCGTAAATATTCTTTGATTGTGCCAAAGATTTATAGTTTCATCAGAACGTTTTTTATATTCGGCTACAGAGCGGGGTTGCAAAATCATTTTTTGAATTTCCCCGGTGGGGGGGATCTTCAAAATTTTTTCAGGGTAACCGTGGGTCCCCGGGGCCCCTAGGCATTACCCAAAAGTTTAAAAATTTCCCCCCTAAACCTGGGAAAGGGTTCAAAAAAGCTACCAGTTTTTAAAGAGCATTGACTTTGACTTTTTTTATTTTGGTTTTCCACTTTAGGCTTTGTTTGGCATCATTTCTCTTTGGGTGACTTTACCTTGGTAAGGGCCGTTGCTCTTTGGGAAAGGGTTGGAAAAGATTTAGCCCGTTTGGCTCTGCCTGTGAAGGCGTTTTTAAGGTTTGGGGGGGGGAGGGGGAAACTCGTCCTGGGGTGAGGGTGGGGCCTTTGGCCGCCTTTCCCTTTCAGGATGCGACAGTTTTGAGGTCGTTGCCGTCATGGCAACCCTTTACTGCCTTCTAAGGGGCCCCCTTTATTTGGCCTTTCCCCAAAAAATTTTTGCTATGCAAATAATACAGCCGTCAAAAAGGAGAGTCAAAATTTTCCCCGTCAAAAAGGGGATTATCGTCTCTTTTGGGGAGGCTTTTTCAGTGTTTTTTTAAGCCCTTTTTTTTCCTTTTAGTTTTTTTCCCGCATTTTGTATAGTGAGAATCTTTCCCTTTTTCGAGATACCGTGTGGGTTGGAGGGGCTTCCCCCCCTTTTTAGGGGTCGGGGGAAATCCCTTTTTTGTATTTTTCGTCCCCAACAGGGGAATGGAAAGGGGCGGAAAAAAGGGGGCCTTTTTAGCAACCTCTTTCGCCTAGGGCCGCCTCTTTTTTGCGAGGGAAGCCAGGCCCCGGGTGATTTCCCCCTTTGGGACAGTTGGGGCATTTGGCTTTTGTGTCCCCTTTTGGGCCTTCTTGTGCCTTTAGGCACACCCCCATGTTTTTGTACCTTTCTACAGACAACCCTGTTTTGGCCCGGCCCCTTTAAAACCTGGTGGTGAGTGTAAACTTTTTGGGATTGTGCACCGAAGTGGGGGGAGGGAAAATATGTCTTAGGCTGTAGGGGCCCCAGTTTCCCAGCCCCAAGGGGGAGTGATGGGCTCTTCCCTTTCGACATTCGGGAAGCGGTTTTACGACCTATGGGTGTGGGTGTGATCACATCCCCAAAAATAGATGTGAGAAGCCCAAATAGCACCTCTTGACTCTTCATCGTTGGGACTGATTTGGGGAGAGGGAAAACTTTTCCCCCCATCATTAAGATCCTTGGGGTTTTCCGAGGAAATTCAAACCGGGCCCTGATAAATTTTGCCCAAGCTCTGGCAACCCCCACTAATAACTGGATTTTTTGCTGCATCTCCAATGCTCTTTCCAAATTTGGGAGGCATTGTGAAACCTTTAGGTTTTTGAGGGAAACCCAAACTGTTTGGGAAAAACCTGGGGGGCTAGACTCACCCCCAGAAATTTGTCTCCGGCCTGGGTCGTTTCCCGGGCCGGGCCCCTTTTTGGGTTTAAAATTTGGGGGGGCGGTCGTTTGGGAAACAGCCGCTGTTTCGGGGTTTTAGCTTGTGCTCCCCTCCGGTCGGGAAGACGTCTGAAAGGGGTTTTCAGAAATCCCCCTTATTTTTGGGCCCCCGGAGGGCCCCAAAAAAGGGGTTCTTTTTTGGGGGTTTAAATCTTTTAAGCGTTTTTTAAACCTTCATCCCCCCCCCCCAGGCCAAAAAGGGGAACCCGTTTTTGGAAAAAATTTTAAAGCCCCCAAAAAGGGGGGGTTAAACGTTTCCCGAGTGGCCGTTGTCCGGCCCTTGGGGCCGTTTCCCCCCAAAAATTTGTTAACCCCCCTTTCCCAAAGGGGGGGAAATTGCCCCAAAAAAAAAAAAAAAAAAAAAAAAAAAAAAAAAAAGGGGTTCTTTCTCCTCTCATGCCCCCCAACCCGGACCACCGAAACCACAGGGTAAGGCCTGTATGGGGGTTTGGGAAAAACCCCCAAAACCAGGGGTGGGTTAATACAAGCCAATTTTTCCCTTTTTCCCCCCTCAAAGGGAAACCCCATTAAATCCCCCCAGAACGGGGGCCTTTTTGACCTGCCCTTTTAAAGGGGAAAGGTTTCGGTGGCCGGGAACAGGCCCCCCTTTTTCGGAAAAGGGGGCCAAAAAAGGGGTGCGCTTTTGAAGGGCCATGGAAAATTGTCAAAAAGGGGAAAACCCGGGGGCCCCCCACCGCCCCAGGGAGAAGAGGCAAACTGGGAGGTGTGAACCCCTGGGGAGAAAACCATAGGGGGAAAAAAAGTTCCACCTAAAAAAGGAAAAAAGGTTCATTTTTTGAACCCTTTTTCCTTTTTAAAAGAAACAAGCCCCCAAAATAGTTACCTCAGAAAGGGGGGCTCTTCCCGGATTGGGGAGGATTCCCGGTTTGGAGGAAACAAATGGGGTTTTGCAAAGTTTCCCCTTTTGGGCCTTGGGCTTTTTTTGGGAAAGGGGGCCCCCCTTTTTAATTCCGCCCCGGGAGGGAAAAAGGGGCAAATTTTGGAACGGGGGGCCCGGGGGTTTCCTTTTGGTTCGGGATGATTGGTTATACGTTTTTAGGTAAAAAAAATGTACCAGGAAAAAAAAAACTAAGGAAAAAAGGGGGAATAATTTTGGCAAAAACAACCCACTAAGGAAAAAAAATTTGGGGGCAAAAAGGAAAAGAAAGGGAATTTGTTAAAATCAAATCAGGGGTGTTTACGGGAAATTTTTAAGATTTTGGGGGGGTTTGGTGGGGGGTACTAAAAATTTAAATGTGGAAAACAAAATTTTTTGCCAAAGGTTTAAAAAAACTTTGTGAAAACAAGGATTTTTCCAAACCACACCAATGGGTGAACTTTAAAGGGCTTCGGGGGTTTTCGTGGTGGGAAAAAATAAATTGTGGCGTAAAAAATTTTTGGGGGGGGCGCGGGGGGAAACCCGTTTAAGGCATATGGATTTTTTTGGAAGAAAAAAATTAAGGTTAAAAAGGGGACAGTTGAAAAATTAAAAAGGGGACCCAAAAAGCAGGAAAAAAAATTAAACAAATTTTAAAAAAAGGGAGGGACGGGCTGGAAAAAAAAAATTTGGGGTTCCGTGTAAAGTAAAGAATTGGAACTTTTGTTTTAATCTATTATGAATTTTGAAAAAAGGCAAATTTAAAAAAGGGGGGGGGGGCAGGGAAAAAAAGGGGAAAAATTTTAAAACCTGGGTGAAAAACCGACTTTTTTTGGGAGGAAAAGAAAAAAGGTAGTGAAGAAGGGGGAAAAACCACAACCTTTAAAGGGTGTAACAAGTTTTACGAAGGGTTAAAAGAAAGGGGAAAAAATAAAATTTGAAATTGGGGCGTTAGAATGCCAAAGGGGGAAACCGCAACTACAGGGGAAATTTTTTTGGAAGAAAATAAAATAAGAATGAAAAGGAAAAAAAGGGAAAAAAAAAGTTTTAAAAAAAAAAAAGGGACCAAAAAAAAAGGTACCAAAATGGCTTTTTTTTTTTCGGGGGGTTTAAGGGGGGGAAGGGGGGAAAAGGAAAAGGGGACCTCGGGGGGGGCAAAAAGGGCAAGATTTTTACGGTTAAAAATTAAAGGCCGTTTTTGGGTCCCGGGGGGGGAAAAGGAAACGGGGGGGAAAGTAGGGGTCAGCAAATGAAAAAACCACCAACTACCCATCCCGGAAATTTTTTAAACCCCAAAGGAAACCACGCAACCCACCCGAAAATTTTGAAAAAACCCCCAAAACCAAAAGAAGGAGATGGACTTGGGGCGGTCTTAGCTTGCGGTTTTTTTTTTAAAAAATAGATATGACACCCCCCCAAGAGAACCCCGCATGTCCCCGAGGTGATGGCGGAAAAATTTTCTTCCGTGACATATGAAGGGAAAAAAGGGCCCGGGGGCCTGCGTTGGGCCCAAAGGGGAAGGGGAACCCCGCCCGAACAGAGGTGGGGAAAAGTACCAAACCGGGCTTGCGTAAATTTTTATTTTAAAATAATATATATATATATAAAATATATATATATATATATATATATTTTTATATTTTATATATGGGGGATATATATGTTTTTACTTTGGCGGGGGGAAGGGGGGGGCAGAGGGGGCGAGTGCCCCCCCCGAAAGGGAAAAAAGGGAAAGGGGGGAGGGTTATATCTCCGGCCCCCTAGAATTTTGGGTGAAAAAATTGTGCTTTAATTTGGGTTTTTAAAAGTTCACACCCAAATAAATTATACTATAACCCTTTGCTTATCCCATTTTACCCGAAAGGGTTTCCATGAAAATTGAATTTTTTTAAAAAATTGGGATAGGTATAGTGGGAAATATAGTTAGTAAAAGGGCAGACTTTCCTGGGTTCATGAAAAGCCTAATGCCGAGTTCTAAAGGGAAATTAAACTGTTTTTTTTAAACAAAAACGCCCCCTCCCCCCGCCCCCACCACAAAAAAACACAGTTTAAAACACACTAAATTGGGGGAACCATATGGTTATTTTACTTCTGGGTATTATTTTTTAAAAAAACAATACACTATTTTCTTAATAAAATTTAAAAAATTGAGAAATGAGTCCTGCGCATGGGTTTTTGTGTGAAAGGCGCTTTTTTGACCCAAAAGATCATCAAACTATGCCCTTACTTTAAAAACCGAAAAAAAATTTTTTTTTTAATTTCCCGTTTTTTGGTTTTTATTATTTTTTATTTTATATTCATAGTTTAAAACCCACCTTAAGTATCAGAACATTATAGGGAAATAATAGGAAAAGAAAAACCCATGATTTATGTCCGGCACGTCTTGGGTGAAAAACATTTTAAAAACAGATACCGACACGATAAAATCCCAATAAGGGCAAGGAAGTTTAATTACTCCTTTTAAAATGGGCAAAATTGTAAAAAAAATTATCACACTTTTTTTGGTTTACTTCCTGGAAAGTAAAACTGCCGGAAAATCCCGGAATTTACTTTCCAGTAACATCTGTAAAGGACTCCAGAAATTAAATTTTTAAAAAAAAAAACTATTAATGTTGTGAAGGGACTTAAACTGTAAAAGGGCATAAATAAAGTTTTATTTTTGGGAAATTAATTTTAATAAAAATTTTTTGTGCAGAAATTTTAAAGGGTTTTTTTTTTGAAATTGTCTTAAGCTTTTGATTTTTCAAAACCCCCCCCCCCAAGGCAAAGACCCCTTCGCCAAACCCATCCCAAGGGAAACCGAATCCCCTTCCCCCCAAAACCCAAAAACCCCCCGCCACCAATGACAGGTTATCATTTTTTTTTTTTTTTTGAAAAAAATTGAAAACTGAATTTTCCATTCGACCCCCCCCCCCCGTCATTTGACTCGCTCCGCCGCCTATGTGGGTTTTTTTAAATTTTTGTTTTATTTTTATTTTATATAATATATTCCCCGCACGTATTCATTTAATATTTTTCTCTCCCCTTTCTCCCCTCTATTTTTTTTCTCTCTCCCTCTCTATAATATAATATAATATATAATATATAGATATATATATATATAAATATAAAATATATTTTAATATTAATATAAAAAAAGAGAGAGGAAGAGAGAGAGTTGGGATAACCAAATGTGTATATATATCTCCTTTTAAAAGGAAACCCCTAAACCCCTCCCCTTGTGGGGAGGAGCTGTACCTCTCCCCCCCCAGCATTTTTTATTTTTAAATGGCCCCTACTGGTGGGTTTTTCTTTTAAGAAAGGGGGGGACTGGGCCCAAAGGGTACCCCCTGAACCCCCCAAACCCCAAGGGGTTTTTGGGGGGGGATCCATCGCCGGGGGTTAAACTCCATACTTTTTTGGGGCCCCCTGCCCACTCCAAAATCCCCCACAGGTTTTTTAGCCCAGGAACACGGGGCCCGTTTTCCCATGGGTGCCGCGAGGGGCATGTTTAGTTTGATGGGTGGGGGGCCAAAAGGGTGGTAGGGGAGGGTTACGGGAAAAAGGGTCTCCCCTTTTCCACACCAAACAAGCCAGCGGTGGCAGCTGAAAGCCTGGAAAGGGATGCAAATATATAACAATAATTTGGAAAAAACCACATTTCCTTCACACACACACACCACACACACCACAAAACCCACAACAACCACACACACCCCACACACAACCCCACCACCAAAACCCCACACCCCAAACCCAAACCAAAAACCCCCCAACACACAACACACAAACCAAAAAACACCCCCACACAAACACCACCAAACAACACACACACAAAACACCACACCACACACACACACAACAACACCAACCACACCAACAACCCACCACACCAGCAAAACACAAAAGACTAAAAGGAACAAAACACACAACACACACACACACACAAAACCAACCCCCACACCAACCCACACACACACACAAAAACCCCAAAACACACAAAACACACAACACATCACAAAACATCACAACACACACACACACCCCCACACCCTAATGTGGGTTTTGGTTTTGTGGGGTGTAAATGTGTGGGTTAAAAAATTTTTGTATAAAATGTAATAATAATAAAAAAATAAATAAATAAATAAATAATTTTAAAAATAAATAATTTTTTGTTATGTGTGTGTGTGTGTGTGTGGGTGGGGGTGTGTGTGTTGGGGTGTGTGTGTGTGTTGTGTGGGGGTTGTGTTTTGTGTGTGTTGTGGGGGTAAGTACATGTATATATAAAATAAAATATATAAAAAAATAATAAAATATAATTTTATATAATAATAAAATAAAATTTTAAAAAAAAATAAAATTATATTAAAAAAATAAAATATATATAGATTTTATATTTTTATTTATTTATAATATATATATATTTAATTTTAAAAATTTGTTTTAAAATGTAATTTTTATAAATATATATATTAAAATAATTTTTTATAAAAAGATATATATATTATATATTTTTTTTTTTGGGGGGTTTTTTAAAATTTTTGGCTTTTTTATGAATTTTTAAAATAATATAATATATATAAATTTTATATATTAAAAAAATATATTTATTTTATATATAAATTTTATATAATATATTATATATATAAATTTTAAAATATATATATTTGGTGTTGTGTTTTTTTGTTGTTTGTTGGGTTTTTGGTTGTTTTTTTTTAAAAATTTGTTTGGGGTTTGGTGGGCTGGGGGTTTTTATATTATAAAATTTTTCATATTTTAAAAAAATTTAAATAAATTAGGGGGTTTTTCCTTTTTATGTTTTAAAGGTCTTTCATTTTTCTAATAGATAATTTTTTATTTGCTTTTTTTGTGTTTTTAATTATCCCCGTTTTTTTCCCCAAAATTAAATTTTCGGTTTCTTAAAATTTTTTTTCAAAATCGGTTGGGGAAAAGTGGGCGAGAACCCCGGGGTTTCATTTAAACATAATATTTTTTTAAATTTAAACAAAAACCCCCTTAACCTAATTAGGCTGAAGTTTCCTTCCTTTTTTTTCACCCGGGCCCTTGTCCCCCCTTGACCATTTTTAACCACCTTTTGTTCCTTTTCAATAAACCCTCCCGTTTGGCTTTTTCAAAACCCCCCCCGGCCCCCCCGGTGGGGTTTTGTGTTGTGAAATTATCCCTTTCCTCCCCCAAAAAACCCCCCTAAATTTTGGTTCCCAAAATTTAACCCCCTTTAAAAGGGGTTTTGTTTTTCTTTTGGTAAAATAGCCCTTTTACCCGGGGGCTTTCCGGTTTGGAGGGGGGGAAAGGAAGGTCAAAAATCCCAACCTTGTAAACCCACAGCCGTAAGAAAAAGGGCCCATGGCCCACCGGAAAAACGAAAAAGGGCCCCAAAATTTAATCCGCCTTTGTACTCCAAACCCCCCCCTCCCCCCTTTACGAAGGAACCAAATGGGCCGGAAGACCCAGCAAAGGGGCCCCTTTTGTCCAAAAAAGAATTTGTTTAAACAAAGCCCTTCTCGAAACCCGCCCCCCCATTAAGGGGGGTTCTTTGAAACCCTCTTCTTTTCTTAATGTTTTTTTCCGGTCTCCGGGAAAAAAGAGTAAAGGGAAAAAGGTCAAACCCCCCCTTAGGACGCCCCCCTCCCTGGGCCAAGGGGCCGGGGAACCTTTTTCCCCCGGGGCGTGCTGGGGTCCCACCGGGGGAAGAATATCTTTTCCTCCCCTGGTAACCCCTTTCTTCCGTTGGGGGGCCCCACCCCCGCTGGACCATGGGTTACCCGGGCGCAAAACCCAATTCGCCTCGGACGAATTTAGACAAACGGGACACAAGAGAAAATTATGAACCCCAAAAACAAAAGTAAAACCCCTCCCGGGCCTTTTTCTTCAAGAATACTTAAAAGGTTTTTTTTCTTTGGGAATTTTTCTTTTTCAAATCAACCCCGGGAGGAAGGACCAAAAACCTATAAAGGGTCCCACCCTACCCCCATTTTCGACCCCGACAAGTGAGGGCTTTAAGGGGTTCCTTTTCGTCCCTTTAAAAAAAGTTTCGGGGCCCGGGGGGAAAAAAAAAAGAAAGTTTCTTCCCCGGGGGTATTTTCTTCCTTTATTCCCCTCTTGCTAGCCCCTTTTTGGGGCATCCAAATGCGGGTTCTAATCCCTTTTTTAAAAAACCCCTTTTAAATCTAAATTCTATACTAATAACGAATACATCTCACTGTTTAAGGTTTGTTTCTTTGATGTCTGGATACAGAATCCCTAGAAATATAAATAACATATTTCTGTTGTAAAATATAAGCATGGTTAAGTTTCTCTGTTGAAAAAATCTCTATCAACAATTTTTCAGGTTTGGTTTCATTACTATTACTACTTCTATCTGAATCATCAGGCGTTCTATTTGTAGCAGAACGACCCCGCAAACTGAAGTTCAGCGTAGTTTCCCAGGTTGGGCCACACTAGGTCTACACCATGCCCTGGCTCATTCGACAGTGGGCTCCCCTCGTTCATGCACGCTTACACAGCCGCAGAATCCGGAACCTCCAGACAGACAAGATCATACTTTATGGGACCAATTCTATAGTGAGTGAACCTCCAGACGACCACGGCAACAGCAGCAGCAATACAAGGACTGCCGAGTCCTTAGCTGACTGAGGAGCCTACCGGCTTCCTCCTTGATCTCCACTTCACCTTCAGCACTCAGCCATACCTGTGGGCACTCACACCCACAACAATCACTCCATAAAGAGATATAGACCAGTCTAAGTTGAAGATGCCAATCATCCACAAAACATTGTTATTGTAATTAATTCACAATGAATGTAACGGTAATGTTTACAATGACAATCACATAAAATTATGATAATTATGATAATAGTATTATTCATGATGATGATAATAATGATCAAGGTGATAATACTAGTAGCACAATAATAATGATAATGATGGTAATAGTAGTAATAATAATGATGATGATAATAATACTAGTAATAAAGATAAATGGCAATTGCCGTATGATGATAAAGATCATGATAATAGTATCAATAACGATAATGAAGACGATGATGATGATGATGATTATGACACTACAAAATAATAATGGCAATAATAATAATAACAATAATAATTATAATGATTAATATAACGATAATATATATATATATATATATATATATATATATATATATATATATATATATAATAATAATAATAATAATAATAAATAATAATGATAATAATAATAATAATAATAATAATATAATAATAATAATAATAATATATATATATATTTTTTTTTTATAACAATGATAATAAAACAATATCAATAATAATAACTATAATAATAACCCGTACAGTAATAGCAATAAAAAAGGGAAAGACAAAGAGAGGGTGAGTGGGGAGGGGGAGGATTATCGAGCTTGTACTCTTCAACTCT
>NC_051394.1:28181435-28183935 GCF_015228065.2 Penaeus monodon
GGAAAACAATGAGAAGGACTGAAACGGCGGGAATTCGTGAGAATCATAAACTTTTTGTTCCCAAAACCCCTTATTCAATCATAAAATTCTAAAGAACTACAGGCACCCCCCAACGAAAAACAAAATTCAATTGTTTCATTCTTTTTAAAGGGAGGTTTTCATCAGAATAAATAGAGAAAAAACAAAAAACCTTCCAAACCTGACATCGGTAGTGCCCACGCCCCTAGTGTGTGCCGCTAAAGAAAGCTGAAAATACCCATAAAGACAACAACAGACAAACTAGATCTAAAAAAAACAAAGGATCCGACAATGCAAAACAATATCAGGGAGAATTGGCGGAAGATTTCCCACCACTTCTACTTTTGTCAAGATCCACAGACACCTGTGATGAGATTACTAACACAATTAAAAACGGGCAGGGGAAAAAAAGGGAAAATGCGGAAAATCAAATCCCATGGCAAAATCAAAGTCTTGGGAGAAAGGGAAATAGACTAATAAAAGAAAAAAAAAATTTTTAGGTGCTGTTGGCTGGCAGAATACAAAAAATGAAAATAGACAGAAAAGGAATGCACGAAAAAAGCAAAAAAAAAATGGTTGAAGACAGACAAAAAGACATAGAAGAAACCCTGCATAAAAATAACACTAAAAAGGGCATATAAAATTGAAAAGGAATAGTGGCACACAGGTGGGGGAAACAAAAACGAAGCAAAAAAGCGTGGTTGAAAAAAAAGGGAAACTTTTGGGGCGAAAAAAGGAAGAATCAAAAGAAGAGGGAAGATTACGCGAGGAGTTTTAAAAATACAACAACCAAAAGTAACAAGTCCCTGCAAACCGCTTCAACGGGAAAATTTTGCGTCTGGAAGGGTTTCCCTACGTCTAATGGGTAGGCAATAAAAAGGCTAAAAAGAAAAAAAACCCCCTGGTGCAGAAAATTTTTTGTGCTGAATGATAAAACTGGGGGGGGATACTCAGAAAAGGGTTATCACAATTGTGCGTGAATACTGAAAAACCCAAAAATTGCCCATCTGGGTGAAATGTCTTTTACAAAATTTCCAAAAAAAGCAAAAAGCAAAAGCAGATTACCAACATAAGCTTGAAATTCATCTTCAAGGGGCTACTTAAAATAATTAAAAAAAAAATATACCTAAGTTGAAGAAGGCTTGTGAAGTCAAGCAGGATTTTTGAAAGGTCGAAAAAACACTGTGGAGCAAAAAAACAAAAAAAATTAAAATTTTTAAAGAAAAAATGAGAGATACAGGAAAATTTATCTTTCCCTAACTTTATGATTTTTAAAGCATTTTATAGAGTCGGGATGAGGCACTTTGGCACCCATGAGGGAATTCAAAAATTTGGGAAGGAATAAAACATTATACAAAACCCGTAGAAATTTCAAAGTCTAAAGTTTTTGGGTTTACATTTATTACGAATGGTTTTCAACCAACGTTGGTGTAAGAAAGGGTGTTTGTTTTCTCCGACCCTTTTTAACCTCTTTTTTGAAAGAAATTTACAGATGCCTGGATGATTTTGGGGGGGTTAGCTGCACGGGGGGAAAGATGTTGACCTACGTTTTTCAGAAACATTTACTTTGAGAAGGATGCAATGACATTTAGGAGATCACCAAAAAACTAGAGAAAAATGCAAAGAAATACGGGAAAGGAGATTGCCAGAGAAAAAATAAAAAGATGGGTTTGGGAAAACCCGGAACACCTATGGGCCCAAATGCAATGTGATGGGGTGGAATCAAACTTTTAAGGGCAAGAGTTTTACCCACTTAGGGTCAACACTCAAGGGAAAAGGGGGATCAGAAAAAAGAATTCGAAAAAGATTGGAAGACTACTAAATCACTGGAAACGTGACAACATCTGGAGGGCTGAAAAGTAAGCATGAAAAACAAAATCTGTTTAAAGAATAAATCTAATGAGTCTTTTGTACGCCGCGAAAGTTGGACAGTTGCAAGCAAACGGACAGGGGGCGGGGATTTTAAATGAAAACTACAGAAGTGTTAAAGGATCACCTGGAAAAACAAAAGAACGAATGAAGGGGCAAGGTAGGATATTGGGTTTGTGGATATGACCAAAAAGTATTTTAGATGGATGAAAGGGGGATTTAGGTACTTTGGTCACCCTTTTACGTGGGGGGGGGACGCAAGAGCATAATGGAAGGGGAAAGCAGGAAGTCGGGGAAAGGGGGCCCCACAAGGAAAAGGATGGGTGATCTCAAAGCTGGGGTGGGGAAGGAAGTATAAACTGAACAGAAGACTATGGACCGGGAGAGTGGAGACAAGCGTTTTCTCATGGGGCACCCACCCCCGGGCTAAGGGGCTGATGATGATTATATATATAATTTTATAAAATATATATAAAATATATATATATATATATTATATGTATATTATATTTAAATTAAAATATTTTTTATTTATATATATTTTGTGTGTGGTTGTGTGGTGTGTTTGTGTGTGTGTGTGTTTGGGGGTTGTGTGTGGTGGGTGTGTGGTGTG
>NC_051394.1:28191435-28196435 GCF_015228065.2 Penaeus monodon
CCAGGGTGATCAAGCCTCTTTTGCCAGCTATGCTTGGCAGCATGAAGACATGATAACCTGAGAAGCGAACAGTCCCCTCTATTCATGTCTCCTGGAGCATGACAACGTCAATGTTTCTCGATTGCACTATTATGTGGAGGCTGGCATTCTTTGTATTGAAGCCACAGATGTTCCACTGTAGTATGCTTAGATTGTGCCATGATGTTACTTGATAGTTACATCAGAGACGTCTTTATATTCGGCTACAGAGTCGGAGTCTGACAACTCATTTGTGAAGTCCTCGCTGGTTGAGGGATCTTCAACTGTTGTCAGGCTAACCGTGGGTCCACTGGGACCCCCTAGGCATTACCCACAGTTTAAGGTTCCCTCTAAACCTGAAGGCTTCAACAATGCCTACCAGTTGGTAAAGAGCATTGACTTTGACTTTTTTGAGTTTGGCTTTTCTCACTTCAGGCTTTGTTTGTGCATCATTTCTCTTTGCTGACTTTACCTGAGGTAAAGGTAAGGTCAGCTTGCTCTGGCAATGGCTGCACAGATTCAGCCTGTTCTGGCTCTGCCTGTGAAGGCGTTTTCAAGGTTGGGGTGGGGAGGGGAATCTCGTCCTGGGGTGAGGGTGGGGCTGCTTTGGCTTCCCTTTCAGGACTGCGACAGTCTGAGTCGTTGCCGTCATGGCAACCGTGACTGCCTTCTCAGCCCCTTCATTGGACCTCCCAAAAATTGTTGCTACTGCAGTAACTACAGCAGTCAACAGGAGAGTCAAATCTTCCTCGTCAAAGAGGAGATTATCGTCTCTTGGGGAGGCTTTTGCAGTGTTCTTTAAGCCTTTATTCCTGTAGTTCTTTCTCTGCATTTTAGTAATAGTGAGAATCTCCTTTATTCGAGATAGCCAGTGTCGGCTGTGGAGGGGCTTCCTTCCTCTTAGGAGGTCGGGAAGTCTTTTCTGTATTGTTCTGTCCCCAGACATGGGTGACTGGAGGAGCAGGAACAAAGTCTGGGCACTTTTTAGCAACCTCTTCTCGCCTGAGGGCCGCCTCTTTTTTGGCAGAGTAAGCCAGGCTCCAGGCGTGATGCCCCTTGGCACAGTTGGGACATTTGGCTTTTGTGTCCCTTTAGCCTTCCTCATGTGCCTTGAGGCACACCTCAGTGTTGTGTACCTTGCTACAGACACAACGTTTAGGCCTGGCCTTGTATATAACCTGGTGGTGAGTGTATCTTTGGCACTTGTAGCACCGAAGTGGTTCAGGTACATATGTTCTTAGGCTGTAGGAGCCCCAGTTACCCAGATCAAGGGTAGTGATTGGGCTCTTCCCTTTCGACATTCGGGAAGCGTCCACGACCTATGGGTGTGATGTGATCACATCCACATTATATGATAGTGAGAAGCCAAGTAGCACCATCTTGACTCTTCTATCATTGGCACTGAGTGGCGAGAGGCACACTTTCCTCCCATCATTAAGATCCTTGGTTTCCTGCAGGAAATTCAAGGTAGCTTGGTCTTTGGGCATGATAATTATGCCCAAGTCTCTGGCAACCCGGACTAATAACTGGATTTTTTGCTGCATCTCCAATGCTCTTTACCAATTGGTAGGCATTGTCGAAGCCTTCAGGTTTAGAGGGAACCTTAAACTGTGGGAAATGCCTAGGGGGTCTAGACTCACCCTCAGAGTTTGTCTCCGGCCTGGGTCGTTTCGGACCGCCCTTTCGGCTTAAATTTTGGGCGGCGGTCGTGGAAGCAGCAGCTGTTTCGGCTGGTTCAGCTTGTGCTCCCATCTCGGTCAGGGAAGACGTCTGAAGCCATGTATAGCTTCAGAGTGACTGCTATAGTCTGGGCCCTGCACGTTCGTCAACATTTGTATCTCTTTCTAGTGGGGGGTTTGAAATGCCATAAATTAAGCAGTTCTTTCATCCTCTCATGCCCCCACCGACCACCGAGTCCAACAAGGGGAAGCTGTATGTTAGAACTAACTAACAGCCACAGGGCTGGTGAGAGTATATACACAGCCAATGGCCGTTGTACCGCCACTCACGGGACCAGCATTAGTGCCAACAGCAACATTGACTGCTTGACCCTAGCCTTCCTAAGGAGACCAGCCGATTAATCTGCCCGGGCCGAGATCAGACCACCCATCTTGCTGGAATAAGGGACCAAAGAGGCGTGCTGCTGGTCGCAAGTCGTACTCATGCACGACATTGCTCAACCTCCAGGACATCCGTCTCCACAGCGCACAGGGATGCCACGCACGGCAAACATGTGGGTAGGTGTGAACCCCTGGGGAGAAACCAGAGGGGATGCCCTTCCACCTACAAGATAGGTATCATTGTTTGGAACCCTTTTTTCCTCCCTCTAAAGCGAAACAGCCACCCAAATGATGAGTCACCTCAGAGGGGGAGCTCTAGTCCTGCACCTCGAAGAGGAGGTTCCGGTGGCAGGACCACGAGTGCCCCCTGTCTTACGAACGTATCCATTTATGCGGTGGCGCTCTTTGAGGGCCGATGTTTACTTCCGCCCAGGGAGGAAGGGCAGTTGCTGGACTGAGGTGTGAAGTATACCATCTGGTCTTGCTATGTATTGGTTATACGTTTTCAGAGGCTAAAATATAAATGTACCAGGCCAGTAAAAAGGCTAAGGAGGAGGGTAATAATATGTTTGTCAATCACCTTACTAAGTTGCAAAAAAATTAGTGTAATAAGAACAATTTGTCACAAGAATAGTTACGTGGCAAGTAAGGAGGTGCTCATTACTTGGATTTGTCATGATTAGCGAGTTTGGTAGAGTACTATCTTAATGTAGAGAGAGAAAAAAATATTTGCACAAGATTTCCATATCTTTGGGCTAAATATTCAAGGACTTATGCTTCGAATACACAGGCAGCTGGGCCTGAACTTAATTCTAATGGTGCGCGTCTCGGCCGCGTTAATCGTGTGAGCGTAAGTGTGCGTAATTTTTCGGGGCGCCGGGCGCGTGATTCCTTCGTTTACGGCCATGATCCGGACTTCTGGACTACGATCAGTTAGTTAAATGTTACATGTTCCCGAATACCTTAAAACTGGAGAAGCATAAGTTCCAGGATAATTAAGGACAAGATATCGAACTGCGAGAGGACGTCATGAAAGCGATTTGGGTTCAGGTATAAGTCAAAGAGATGGAACTTTGTAAAATTCATAATACTAGAGTGAATTTCGTGTAAGAATGGGCATGTAGGGGGGTTTTGGCTTCGGGCAGGTAATCGACAAGTATCTTAAAGCCATGTGTGAATAACCGAACGATTAGCGCAGGAAATGTAAGAAAATACAGGTATTGTGAAAGACAGAGCGATACACACACACCTATGAAGGAAGTAGTAACGAAGCACTTACTTGAAGGGTACAGTATGTAGGTGAAAACAATAATATTACGAAAATCGCAGCAGTAAATATGAATGACATAACGGGAGAAAACCGAACATATCAATACATTGTTATTTTTTCTGGAAGAAAATAAAATATAATGAACTGTAATAAGAGGACAAGATAATAGATATTATAGAAGACACCAAGAGCAGAAAAAATATTATAGCAATAAAAAACGGTTAGGGCACTAGGTCTGATCTCAAAAAAAGAAAATAAAATGGTTGACAGCAAGAAGCTGTGTAGTATAGAATTATTAGTGTGTTTTTGTTGAGTGGCGTTACTTGAATTTGAAAGAAGGCAATTTAAATGTAAGGTGTGGGTGGCTATAGGGAGGGTAATAATTAATCTGGCACTAATAGGCACACTGACTTTTAATAGTAGTGAGGAAGTATTGGTAGTGCTGAGTAGAATGACGACATCCTGAGTGTGTTGACAAGGTTCACGAAGAGTTAGCGAGACAGGTGACCTGGATTGGTGAGTGTGGCCGCGTAGAGTGCGAGGATACATCTTCAGCGACTCACAGCGTGAGTGGTCAGCACGAAGTAGTGAGGCAGATACGATGCAAGGAGGCGTGAATCGAAAGAGGACTTGGTACCAATGGCTACGCGTTAAGGAAGGGGAGGAGGCACCTCGACAGGACAAGCTTGTCGGTAGATAGCGTGTGTCGGCGAGGAACGTGAATTAGCGTCAGCATTGATCACCACTACCATCAGAATATCAACGAAAGACCACCGCAAGCCACCAGATTATGAGCGACACGAGAGATGGACTTGGGGCGGATCTTAGCTTGCTGGTTTATTGTTAAAGATAGATATGACACCCCCCAAGAGACCCGCATGTCCCCGAGGTCGATGGCGGATATTTACTTCCGTGACATATGAGAAAACCGGCCGGGCGCCTGCGTCTGGCCAAGGAGGAAGGGCACCTGCTGAACAGAGGTGTGAAATGTACCATCCGGTCTTGCCTTGTATTGTTTATATATATATATATATATATATATATATATATATATATATATATATATATATATATATATATATATATATGGGTATATATATGTTTATACTTAGGCGGCGGAAGCGGGGGGGCAGAGGGGCGAGTGCCCCCCCAGAAAGAAAACTGGAGGGGCGAGGGTATATCTCCGGCCCCCTAGAATTTGCTGAAAAAATTGTGCTTTACATTTGGTTTTACACGTTCACACAGACTAAATTATACTATAATTATACTATATCTCATTTTACCAGAATGGGTTTCCATGAACTTGATTTATTAAAAGTATTGTATAGGTATAGTGGAGTATAGTATAGTAAAGGACAGACTTTCCTGGGTTCATGAACGCCTAAATAGCAGAGTTCTAATGGACATGTAATCTGTTTTTTTAAGCAAATCGCCCCCTCCCCACCACACCACAACAAAACACAGTTAACACACACATAAATTGTGGAAGCCATATGGATATTTTACTTCTGGGTATTATTTATTTAACGCAGAACTGAATACACTGATGTGCTAAGTATATAATTATGTGAGAACTGAGTCATGCGCATGTTGTTGTGTGAAAGGCGCTTTTTGACTAAAAGATCATCAAACTATGCATTACTTCAAAAGCC
>NC_051394.1:28203935-28216435 GCF_015228065.2 Penaeus monodon
AAATAAATTCTATGCATTGTCATTACACTATATTTAGAAAAAGGAGCAACACATGCAAATCCGTGGACCCTTGATCTCGAACGATTTATTTAAAATTATCAGATGTGTTTTAAGCTTTTTGCTTGTACCATATCATTGTCATGTATAATGACCATCTATGTATTAGAAAATTACTATTGTAACTAATGGAATAACTTGTTTTGAATTTGACTCTGAAATCTTCTCTCTTTCTACGAGAAATACGGCCGAAATCGACGTCGAAGTCAGAAGGTCCTCTCCCTTGGAGAGCAGTTCCTATGCTCCCTTTGGGGGAGCGTTTGGGAGAGTGCAGCATTATTGAAAATTGGTCTGCCGATTCCCAGTACTTCCGCCCTGTGTCCTACTCGCAGGACTGTCTCCCTGACCTCGAGGAACCGTCGATCGAGGTTCGATCACAGAACCACTACCGGGATCAGGTAACACCACACAAGGTAAACCTAGGTAAAATGGTTCTACCCTGAGTGCTATGCTAAATGCTATGCTAAGGTAAAATTTTTCGATCCGATATATATTTTACGACTTTCTAGAACAATAACGCCCTGATGCGGTCCTACTGAATTCTATATTTATCAAGAATGGCTATAGAATTCGGCACTATGGTTACACATTTACAATCCATGGCAATCAGGGGATGGATTGCAATTGGGGTCCTGTATCCTCATAAAATCCACCATCACCCATGAGTCCCTTACCCTGACTCTATGGCAGTCAAGTTATTCACCCCTCAGGGCCCCATTATCCTTTTCACTGCCTATATAAAACAGAAGTCAAATTTGCCTCTTGCTGACTTAAAGAAATAATGTAATTATAAAAACCTCCCAGTCTTCTTTACAGGAGGTATCAACACCATCCACGGATGACACTACACCAAAGGACCCCAATGCACACGGCAGGCAACTACACTACATAGGACCCGTTTTCTTCACCTCATACACACCAAGAGGAAAGGGCTGCCTGGATCTCGTTTTCGGGAACCGAGCAGTACTTGCCTACCACACACGCTTGCAATTCAGTCCGAACGTTGGTTCAGCCCATATACCCATCATAATTAAAATTTCCACATCATCAATATTAAACAAAGAAAGATGGTCTTTCTGGTATAAACACGCAGACTAGGAGTCGTTTAAATCCAAATTAAATTATCAAAGTTTTCAATTTAATCTTGATGGGCTCCATTCGCAAACAATATATGTTTTCGAAGTCGTTTTACTCTAAACAGATTAAACCATGTTCGATGGGACTTATCTATTTTATGAAGACACATCATCGATAGTCTTCAAAACGACCAACAAAAATAGTGGACAGGATTAGTTAAAAAAAAAAAAAAAAGTAGAATATAAGAGATTTCGCGATCCACGGGAATTTTGGCAAAAAATTAGACAACTAAGAGGCAGTAACTACCCCCCCTTCTCCCACCTCATTCATAATAACATAGTTTCAGATCTGTGGACGTTATCAAAATGTTTGAGGAACATTGGGCCAAAGTTTTCTACCCTCACCCTCCTCATCCCCTGTTCACTCACAGAATCCAAGATGCCCAGAATCAATTATCCGTCTGGATAGGCTGAACGACACCTGCGAATTCATAGCCCCCATCCCGTGTGAGGAAATAAAAGAAGTTTTTTTTTTTGCAAGGCTCCAGGCTCCTCACAGATCGGACACGACGCTCTTATTCACCTTCATGACATTCTTATACAAGCTTTGACTGACCTTTACATCGCCTCTCTCGTTACCAGCTATTTTCCCTCTCCCTTTAAAACTGCTTTAGTGGCCCTCATTCCTAAGCCACAAAAAGACCTGACTGACTCAAGGAGTTACCGCCCTAGTAGTCTACTCGAAACAGTAGGAATTTTTTTTCGAAAAAATCATATACTTTCGACTAAGGTGGTATCTCGAAGACCATAACCTTCTCTCACATAAACAATTTGGCTTTCGCTCGCATTACTCGACGCAAGACGCACTCAACATCATCACAAACTACATAAACTAAAGACTGTTCTTGTCACAAAAGATGTTGAGTGAGCCTTTGACACGGTCTGGCATGCTGCCCTCAAATACAAGCTGTGCACCAAATTTAACTTTCCACCTTTGATTCAAAAGTTGCTCTGTAGTTTTCTTGATGACCGCAGACTCGATTTACAATTTCGCTTTCAGGTGTCGTTCAGCACATCAATGACGACCTCGACACCATTTCGAGATGGGAGCATAAATGGCTCCCATCAAGACTAATGCGACAAAGACAAAACTTCTCTTTGTAAGACCACGAAAACTTCCTCCTTATGACAACATTTACCTCAACACCTTCAATAGACTACATGCACCTCAAGATCCTCTTGTACCATCCTCTTGTAAGATCCTTTTGATACCTACTTTCGATTCCACTTGCATATCAATTCAAAGGTCGCTTTGGCAAGAAAAACCTTACATTCACTTTATCGATTTAAAAGTGAGGCTCCACACATGAATCTGCATCTATACAAAACATTGATTAAACCTCTCCTTGTGTACACATCACTTGCACTCACACAAACAGCATACACTAACAAGCGCAAACTCCAGCTTGTTCAGAATGAAGCACTGAGGTGATGATATATGATAAACTGGGATCGATTTATTACATCTGAACTCCACGAGGAAGCTTCTCTGCTTCTTCTTAACATTATTTAGTTTGCTAAAACAGACCGACCACCCTCTTGATCGTCCTACTGGATTAATTCAACAACGGCCGGGTTAGCCTACTTTTTTCTTTTATGGGTAAAAGGGGATGCATCTTACTTGGGGCCCACCTTTAACCACCTCCCACTCCTCACCCCCCTTTTTTTCCCCCAAAACCCCTTTTTGTTTTTTTTGTTATGTTTTTTTTTTTCCGGGGGGGGTTTTATTTTTTTTTGATTTTTTTGGGGTTTTTAACCTTTAATTTTCTTAAAGGGGAACCTTTTCCCTTTCCACAGTCACACCTTCCTTAAAAATACTTTCCCTGCAAAATTAAGTGATGCATACCTCCCCCCTCCACCACCCTTTACCTCATCCCTTCCTTCCCCCCCCCCCTGGTTTTTTGGTTTGGCCCTCATTCTGTAGTATTTTGTGGGAATTCCTTTTGTGGTTTATACCAAAAATTCCCTAAGTTTAACCCCCCTTTGGCCCCCGGGGCCCTCCTCCCCCTACTTCCTTCCAAAAAACCTTCACACATTTTTCCCCAAATATCCCCCATAAACCCCGGGCCATGCCCAACCCCCCAAAACCCCCTGGTTGGGGTTTCGGAAACGGCTCCCTATCCCCCCCTTTTTCCGTGGGGATTCCAGGCGGGAGGTCAAGGTCGTAGGGTACTCTCCTTTACGCCCGGGAATTGGGCCGGGCCCCCTCCCGCGCAGCTTCGGAGCCTGAGGAACCCGCACCAAACACAAAACAAGGGCCTGTCACCCCTCCCTTTTCCTCCTTTAAAAAAAAAACCTTTAAAACATTCCCAATCTTTTCCCGGCAGCTGGTTAGCTCGAACCCTTTTTTCCCCAAAATTCCCTCCCCCCTTTCCTTCCCCCAGCCTCTTCTTTTTCCCCCTTTCTTTTTTAAAAAAAACTTCACTTTCCCCTTTTGTCCTTCCCGCCTCGGCCCGCCTTTTTTTTGCCCAAAATTTCCCAAATTTCGGGACTTTTTCCAAACTTTCTTTCCATTCCTTATTTAACCATGGCTTGCATGGGCCCCCGGGTCGGCGGCAATGTTATTTTTTTGGGAAAAAAAAAGTATAAAAAAAAAAAAAATCTTCCTTTCTTTTCCTCGTTCCTTTTTTCCTCTCTTCTCCCCCCCCCAAATTTTTTTAAATAAATATTAAAAAAATAAGAAAAAAAATATAAAAATTTTTTTTTTTTTTTTTCTTTATTTTTTTTTTTTTTTTTTTTTTTTTTATTTTTTTTTTTTTCCCGTTTATCTTTAATTAATTATTTATATATATATATATAATATATATATATATTATTAAAATTATTATTGTATTTTTTTAATTAATTATATTAATAATATTTAATTTTTTAATATTTATATATTTTTTTTTCTTTTTTATTTATTTTTTTTATTTCATACAAATGTTAAACCCCCCCCATTTTTATATTCCTATCTTCATACTTTTCTTTACACAAATTTCTTATAATCACAAACTCCTTTCACTGTCACTCTAATGCTTACATGAAAATCAATAAACCAGCATCAACACTTCCTTTATCCTTTGTTTGTTTGTTTGTTTTTCTTTTTGTTCCATTTGTTACTTATAAACACCATTACCACCATATTTCTTTTATTATGATATTCTGTAACATACTCCCTTCTTTTTTCCCCCTCCCTTTGCAACGTCGACCTGTTGCCTAAAATCTTCCCCTCATACCGCTTTATTCTTTTATTCCAACACATCACCTCACATCACCTCATCTCCCATCTTATCTCACCCGCTCCCATCCTGTCCATATCTAGATTCATGTCTCCTTCATCATCCATTACCTTATGTTTTATGTATTATTTCCTATATTTGTCGCACTGCACTGGAACTTCCAAACATCTTTCTTTCTTTTTTACTCTTGGTTTACCTTTGTTCATAGCAATAGAAAACAAGCTATAAAATTAAGCAAACAAAAAATAACATATAAAAATTCAAAATAACAAAATAAAATAAAAACCAAGTTAATTAATTCCATTGATTTTAGTTCACAAGCCCATTAATCGTTCCTCGTTACTCTCTAAAAAGGATAAACAAATACAAATTATATAACTAGAAAAAAAATTCTATTCCACCTTTTCTCTTATTTCCACCAATCTAGTTACTATAAAATATGAAATCAATAAAATTTATAAAACGTAAAAATAAAGATGAAAAATATATAAAAATAAATATACATATAATTATACACACACAAAACAAAAACCACACAAAACACACACACCCACACACACAACACACCCCACACACCACCCCACACCCCATATATAAATATTATATAAAATATATAATATATTTTTAAATATAATATATATATATATATAGTTTTCGCCCCCCCCTACTTTTCTAACTTCTAATTTCCTAAAGTTTCAACAATTTACCTTCTCTTCGCAACCTCGATTTCTTCAACTCTTTAGTCCATTGTTTGTCCTGTCTTGTCAGAGACAGAGATAGACAAGTAGACAGATAGATAGATAGATAGAGAGAGAGAGAAAGAGAGAGAGAGAGAGAGAGAGAGAGAGAGAGAGAGGGGGGAGGGGAAGAGAGAGGAAGGGGGGGTTAAGGGGAGGAAGGGGAAAAAGACAGCCGAAAAACGGCCTAAATCACGGCTTCTCATTCCCATCCTAGGCCCAACGCTGACAAAGTGTGTACTCTGTCGTGCCAATCAGCGACAAAAGGAGCCATCAGACCCTCTTAAAAAGGGAAAAGAAGAGACGAAGGGAAAAAAAAAAAACCGAAAATAAGAGCAGATATGAGGGATGGTGGACTCTTTGTTTATTAAGCTCTTGACTCCACTCACCCAAGGCTGAAGAGCTGGATGGGGGAGGGTGCTGGGAGCAAAGGATTGGCAAGAATAAATACTATACAGTAGTAGAGTAGATATTAAGATGAGAACGAAGGAGCTACATATATGTGTATATATATAAATTATAATATATATATTATTATTATATTAATTATATATATATATATACATATATTAATATATATAATTATATAAAAATTATATTATATATAATATATATATATATATTATATATATATAATTAATTAAAAATTATATATTATTTTTAATTTAATATATTATTAATTATATATATATATATATATATATATATAATATAACACCACAAAATATTATATATATATATTATATATATATATATATATATATATATATAAATTATATTATATAATATATATATAACATATATTTTATGTGTGGTTTTTGTGTGTAACATATATAAGTTTTTTTAATACCCCTAAAAATAAATATTAATATATATATTATATATATATATTTATATTTATTAATATATATATATATATAATTAAACTAAAATATATATTTTAAAATATTTAAAAATATATATATCATATACTATATATTATATATATAAATATATTATATTATTATATAATTAATATTTTTAAAATTTTTATTTATAACATATTTATATAATTTATTGTACATATATATTTTATATATATATATATATATATATATATATATTAAACTAATATTATAACAAATATATATATATATAATATATATATATATAATTAATATATATTTTATATATATATATATATATATTATTAGACAAATATATATAAACACAAAAATTAGTTTTAGTGTAAGAGTTTTTAAAAAAACCTTGGTAAGTGGGTAACAGGGGGTATGTAGTTTGTATGACCCTTGACTCTTTATTGCTAAGGTTTAACACGTAAGGGAACACAGAAAAAGACGTCTATGGGGGAAAAACGGGGGTCCAGGTCACGTGTTGGGTCAACCCCCTTAGGGGAAGGTGGCCCAAACCCTTTCCTGTCGGGGGGTGGGCACGAACTTCTAAGTTGGGGCCCATCGGGGACAAAAATGAACATTTACCCAACCGGGCGTGGAAGAAAATAAGGCAGGGGGCGAATGTAGAAACCCCAGGAAATATGGGGGGACGAGGGAGGGCACGGCTCTGTCGTTTAAAGAATTCCTTTCACCTTCTAGTATGTATAAGGGATGAGTGTGGGATATATATATAATATATATATATAAAAATATAATATTTTATATAATTATAAAAATATTTTAAATATTAATATAATTTTTAATATACAAACCCAAAAAAAAAAACAACCCAAAACACATATATATAATAAATATATATATATATATAAATAAAATTTAAATAAATATATATAATTTTAAAATATATTTTATATATTAAAAATTAAAATATATAAAATTTTTTTTTATATATATATATTTTATATAAATTATATATTATTATATATAATATTATCCTTTTAAAGTATATTATATATTTATTATATATATTATTAATATATTTTAAATATTTATTATATTTTTGGGAAATTAAATATATAAAAATTAAAATAAAATATATATAATTTTTATATATAAAATATATATATTAAATATACAATATTTAAATTTTTTTGATATGTATATATATAAAATATATATATATATTATATATATAAATATATTTTTTTATATATATAAATACATTAAAAATAAATTTTTTATAAAATAATATATTAAAAATCTATATCTATTTATATCAAAATTAATATATATATATATATATATATATATAATAAAAATAATAAATTTTGAATATTATATAATTAAAAAAAAAATATAAAAAAAAAAAAATAATGCGGTAGAAACAAAAAAATAATATATATAAGGATATTGGTGTGGATAAAAAAAATTATAAATTAGAAAAAATTTTTAAATTTAATTTGAAGTTTTAAAAAAATAAATTAATAATTATTGTTTTTTTTAAAAATATAAAAATTAACCCCTTAAACTTTTTTTTGCAAAAATTAATTCCTTTCTTCTTTTAAAAAAAATTTCAAGATAAAATAATTTAAAAAAAAAACATAAAAAAAAAATATATTTAAATTTTTTAATTTTTTTAAAATAAAAAAAGTAATTTTAATTAAAATATTTTTAAATTTTATTTTAATTATTTTATATATTTTTTTGGAAAAAAAACTGGACACGTTTTCAAATCCACCCGGTTCCCTTTTGGTCTAAGAGGAAAGGGGGGGGGGGGGTATAAGAGAGAGAAGAGGGAACGCAAAACAGGGGCCGGGTAGGGCAACCGGAAAAGAGGGAGTAAGCAGGGTTGGGACGGGGGGAATCGCCGGGTGGGGTAAGGGGACAAGGATTAGTAGGGCACGAGGGCCCGGCAAGGGGGGTTTTCCTTTAGGGGAAAGGAAGGAAGGCAATCCCCCCCCAAAAAAAAAAAAAAAAAAAAAAAAAAAAAAAAAAAAAAAAAAAAAAAAAAAAAAAAAAAAAAAAAAAAAAAAAAAAAAAAAAAAAAAAGGGGGGGGGAAACGGGGGCCCTTTGAAACCCCCTGTTTTTAAAACGGCGAACCCCCGGGGGGGGGGGCCGGGGGGGGGAAAAAACAATTTGGGGGGGAAAAAGGGGGGGTTTTAGGGCCCCAAAATTTTTTGGGGGAAAAAAAACCCGGAGTTGGGGGTCCCAAAGGGGAAAGGTCGGAAAAATCTCTTTCCCCCAAAAATCCCCCAAAAAAAACAAGACCGGATGTACACTTCCACCTCCGCCAAGCACGCGCCTTTCTCCTTGGGGAGGATCAGATTCGCCGGGTTTCCCTTTTCGCCAGGAAAAAACATCCGCCTCGAAAGGGAACGCCCCATAAAAAACACGTCCCTAAAGGGAGAAGGACACACGGAAGAAACCCGCAGACAGCCCAACCACACAGGTCCAGCTCCCCACCTCGTCCTCCCCCGGGGGCACGGGGGTCTCTTGGGGGGGCTCATATCGTCTTCAAGAATAAACCACAAGCTAAGCCCCCTTTTTACTGACCCACCCAAGTCCTCTCTCGCTCGCTACATCGGTGACCGGGCTCCTAAACCTTGTGTCATCATATTCTGGGGGCTTGCGGTGGCCATCCTTACATCTGGCGACAGCGGTGCTCCCCAAATCCCCGTGTCGCTTACAGTTTTTTGTCTCAATGATGGCAAAAGAACGTTGTTGTTGTGTTCCCTGGATAAGTGTATTTTAGGGGAAAAAGACCTTTTTAAGACTGCTTATCACGGAGGCCACAAGGACACTAGGTCCAAACCTTTGAGGGAAGGGAGGTAGTATAGACCAGGGGTTTCGACGGAGAGTGAAGATCACCTGAGTTGAGAGGTGAAAAGGCGACGGAAGGGAGATCTCCTCGTTAGGCACTGGGGCGGGGGAGGGATGGTCTTTTAGGGAGGAGTCATCAAAAAAACACGCCCTGACCTTATAACGCGACGTCGGAACATGAGAGGGGACCCGTTTGGAGAAAAGTGTCAGGAATAAAACTCTCCATCCAGGTATTGGGGGCACATATGCGGGGGGCGGTAGGAAAAGGGTGGCAACACCTCTTTTTCATGGGGGGATGGGAAGAAAAATGTTGTCATACCATATGATGGGTTTTCCGTATATGGGGGAAAGGGGAAAATGTCAGCGAGCGATGAACTGGGTGCCAAAAAGGGGCTTGTTTTCAAATTCCCATTCATCTTGAAACGGATGGATGAAGAGTGTTTTGTTTGTCAGGAAAACCGAGAAAAGGCAGGGGCGAGGCCAGAGAGTAAAAACTCGTCGACGTACCGAGGGCGAAGGGAGATGGAAGGAAAGTTCCACTCGAAGGTTCCCTGAACGGTTTGCCAAAAAGGGAGGGGGAGAGGCCATGGCAACACCGATAGAAGCGACCTTCAAAAAAAAGGAAATTTAACTCCATCACAACGAATCAGCTTGAGGAAACGTCGCGTTTTTTATATTATATTTTATATTATATTTATTATATATATTTTATATATAATTTATAATTTTATTTTAAAAATTTATATATTATATTATATTATATATATATTTTATATAATTATGTATAATATAATATAATATTATATATTTTATATATATATTTATTATTATATTGATATATATTTTATTAATATATCTTATCAAATTTTTTTTTTTTATCTATATTATATATATTAATTATTTTTTAAAATATTATTTTTTTTTTACCAATTTTTTTTTTATATTTATATTATTTTTTATATATATATTATATATTATTATAATATTTAATATTATATATTTTTATATATTTAAAATATATATTATATTTTTATATTTTTATTATTATAATATATATAATATAAATATATATATTATATATTTTTTATTTTATAAAATATAAATTTTAAATTATAATTTTTTTATTTTTTTTTTTTATTATTTATCTTAAAATTATTTTTTTATTTTTAAAAAATATATCCAAATTAAATTTATTTAAAAATTTTTTTTTTAAATTTTAATTTTTTTAAATTTTTATTGTTTAAACCTGGGTTTTTTGGGGTTTTTTTTGGGGGGAAAATTTTTAAATTTTTTTTAAATTTTTTTTTAAAATTCAAATAATTTCCTTTTTGGGCCCCTTTTTTAAAAATTTTTTTAATTTTATTTTTAGATCCCAATTTTTTTAGGGGTTTTTGGGGGACATTTAATTTTTTATTTATTTTTTTTTCTAAAAATATTTTTAAAAATTTTTATTTAAATTTTAAAATTTTTATCTACCCTTTTTTAAAATTTTTTTGGGGGAAATTTTTTTTTTTTTTTTTTTTTTTTTTTAAATTCTTTTACTTTTTATTCCCTTTTTAAAATTATACCTCCTTTCTTTTATTAAATTTATTTTAATTTTATATATATATATATATATATATAATAAAAAATATATTATATTATAATATATATATATATATATATATATATAATAGGTTTGTATATGAGTTTATATATAAATATATATATTTATATATATATATATTACTAAAATATATATATATTATATAATATATATATACACATGTACATGTGCAGTACATGTGTTTAACGTTTTTTAGAGGTATGCCACCATTTTGCTTCCATTTTTCATGAAGACAACTCCTGATGCTGGGTTTTAGGTCGGTTTGTGCGAGAGGAAAACGAGTATCACAGGGCTGAGCGGCAACTGCCTTGGCTTTGACAATTCCATTGGATTAGGGAATCTAGTTCTTCAGACTAACCTTCATAAGGTGTTTGGCAGCACCTGTGGTCAAGGTTTGCCCCACACTTTTACGCTGTCCCTTTCCAGGATCCTGGGAGTATCTTTTGAAGGGTTGTTTACTTGTGGAACATGTTCCCATAGGCTTCCTTTTGACAGGGTCAGGATTTCTTTTGTCTGGGCAAAGGGCGGACCTCAGCCTTTGCTTCAGGGAGGCCCCTGTGGATGTGGTGGCAGCTGGAACTGTCGCGTTGAGGGCCCCTGGAGCCCCGCCTGACGGCTCAAAGACTCCACTCTGAGAGGAGTTTTTGAACAGGGTCAGGATACCTTTGCCTGAGCAAAAGGGGTACCTGAGCCTTTGTTTAAGGGGCCCTTCTGCCTAGCAGTTGAGGCCCTGTGAATGTGGGGGGTGACCGCTCCCGCTCCGTATATACATATTATTATATATATTTTAAAATATATTATAATAAAAATATATATATAGATATATATATATATGTGGGGTGTGTGTGTGTGGTGTGTGGTGTGTGTGGGTTTTTGTGTAGGGTGTGTGTGTGTGTTGGTGTGTGTGTGGTGTGGTGGTGTGTGGTGGTGTGTGTATAATATATAGTATATATAATATATTATAATATTATATTAATATATACATACATAATATATATTATATAATATATTATAATATATAATATATATATATATATGTTGTTGTGTGGTGTGGGGTGGTGTGTGTGGTGTGTGTGGGTGTGTGTTTAATTATTATATATATATTTATATTATATTCATTTAAAATATTAATAAATTTTATTAAATATATATTATTATATATAATATATAATTAATATATATTATATATATAAAAATATATATAAAAATAATTTATTAATATATAATATATTATATATATTGTCTTTATTGTAGGAATCAATTACGAGGTGGGGCATTTAAAATTACCCTCGAAGGGTACTGGGAAGCCAATCTTCGCTTTTCAGAACTTTCCTGCTGTCTCCTCCGCAACCACATCGCCTTCTCTTGCCCCCATGTCACCCATCCATTAGCTCCCCCCCCAAAGCCATTTGCTCTTCCTGCTCTTTTTTAAACACCAATTTTCTCTCAACATCTGTTACACCATCTTCCTTGGAACCTACCACCAAAAACTCCCCAGTGGGGTTGTTGATGGTGTAGAACCAAGAGAAATCAAGGAGGCCGAGGGTTTCAGTAAAAAATAAAAAAAAGGGTTTTATCAATCCCCCAGGGAGGAATATCTGGAAAAAAATAAAATACATACATACAAACATACAAATATATATATATATACATATGATAATATGTATATATATATATGTATATGTATATATATATATATAAAATACAATATTAATATATATTTTAATATAAAATTATATATATATATATAAAATTATATATACATATTTTATATATATGTATATATATATATTATATATAATATAATATATATAACCAGTTGCCTTTCTCGATAGCAGAGTGGCAGGAAAGGATTAATTAACGAAAGTGAAAAAAGGTTGCTTTGGCAGGAAATGGCCCACAGGATGACGGTGACATTTGGGAAGAGATTCCATCCTGGAAACTTCAACGAAAGTGGAAGGTCTACATAAAAAAAACCAATAACAAAAGTCTGGGAGTGTCCCAGAAAATTTCAGTTTTATGAAGAGAT
>NC_051394.1:28221435-28231435 GCF_015228065.2 Penaeus monodon
CTTGCATGGATAATTCCCAGACGTAGTAAGTACACGAACTCTTCTTTTACTAAGCAATACTGTTCTGGAAAATAAACGGGGAAAATTAGCATGTGAGGTCGCCCATTGTTTTGATGTGAGAGAAACGAATGTTATAGGAAGGGTTCAGAGTATGCCTGAGTAAGTGATGGAAAGACTTCGCAGTGATGCAAATGGGTTTTTTGGGAAGATTGTAGATCTGCTACCTATTTCCTGTAGAAGTTTTGGATTTGGACTTTGTAGAAATAGGTCAAAGGGTCTCTGATTTTTAAGACAACCCCGGGGGTTGAAGTTTTTAGAAAAAAAAAAAAAACCTTGGAACAGCTGCTACATTGAAAAACCCCTGAAAGTGCACTAAATTTAGGGTTTGGGGTAAGGTTCCCTTTATAGCGGGATTTTGATCCCTTTGGGTGCATACAAGTTTGATTTAAAAGAGTGATTTGAGACTTGCCTTACAGGGAGATGCTAACCTGGCGCCAGTGTCGACAGGACTGAGTTGGAGACTGGGTCCCCCCACGAAAAAGCGGGGAAGATTTTTTTGATCATTATAGCAAAATACTTCCTTTTCCCTTTTTAAAGATTTTGAATTTGCGGGTAAAGACCTTTTTTGCTGTTTTCCTTAAATTTTGCTGTGAAAAAGGGACATGAAGCTTTGGTAGAGATGCGACGAACAGAAGCGTACTTGATTTTGGAAAATTTAAAATTGTATATTATTTTTGCAACAAGTTTTCTAAGCTATTTTGAGATGTGGGAGCTACTTCAGCCACAAAGGAGATGTAGAAAGCGACGCCAAAAAACTCACCTGAAATTTAGGATTTCATCGATGGCGATTTCCCCCTTTAAACGTGAAAACCGCTGTGAATAGTAAAGGGCAGGCGCGGAAAAGAAACTGTAGAAATATGTTTTCCCCAGAAACCCTACTTGTCACAAAGAGCTTTTTCATCCGACTTAAAAAAATCAAAAGGATTTTTTTTCCGAGTTTTCCTTTGAAATTTTCCTAAGTTGGTGTATGATTTTCCAATCTCAACAGAAATGCAGTCTTAAACACTCCATATAAATCATCCAATAGCGCAGAAGTCGAAATGCCATCTGAAAAATGGAGGAAAGAGATGTGCAAACTAAAATTTTCGTGCAGGCGCTTTAAAAAATACTCGAGGGCGGTGAATCACATGGGAAAAGGGCTGACTGCAGAAAATCGGTTTCTTATAAGTGATAATGTAATCTTTTCATTGTTGCTGAGATAGCAGCACGCTTTGATTTCCCGGGGGTCCTGTATAAAAGGGACCAAATTTTTTGTCTTTTTTCATCACTGGGTTTGAGTTTTTTGGACGTGGGACATTTCGTCATTCCGGTTTCAAACGGTATAAGTCCAGTAAAGCCCAGGATAATGGCTCTTGGCCAAATAATATTTCTACCGCCGTATTTAGTCCGTTAAACCGTACTGAATTTCAGAGTAGCCAAACTCTATATACAGCCGTGATTAGTCCATTAGAGCTTATCGTCAGCAGAAGACAAGAATAACGAGGATATTGTATAATATTAATTTTTAATAATTAATCCAGGACCAGTGGTCGTATTTAATTCAATTTCCTAAAGTTTACTTATGTATCATATCATAATAACATTATGTCTCTCTTTTGTACCAGGCACTATGCGGTGTTTGCGAACTACTTGTCGGTTCTCTGTCCCGAAGGCATCGAAGTGTTTGTAACATAAAACATTAAGGGGACTGTTTTTCCTCGGTTCTCCTTGAGCTTGCATGCCTTTCATTTTACCGGTTAGACCAAAGTTTTCTCATGTGTCTTTACGGATTGCATGTCCGAGGAAGTTGAGTCGTCGTACGCACACATAGATATATACACACACACACGCACACGCACACCCACACACACAAACAAATTATATATATATATAATATATATTATAGTATATATATATATATATATTATAGATATAATATATATATATATATAGATATATATATTATATAGATATAGATATAGATATGTGTGTGTATATCTATTATATCTATATATATAATATATATTATATATATATATATATTTTCTATAAGTTATATACTGTTATTTATTGAGTTCTTGCTCTGTTTAGAGCGACCTTGGAATTTGCCCTTCATATGGAATTTGGGAGCTAAATAAAAGACTATATATAAATAAATCTTGTTTTATTTAGTTTTTTTCATTAACATATGGGCGTATATGAATAGTGCAAGTGAAGGGGTACAGAACCCTCGCTTAGTCTCGTCAGGGTTAGGTCTTGCCCTCGTATAGGTAGTGGTGGAGCGTGTGGAGCTCACCCCCTTCTGCCGTCTTCTTCTTCGCCACCTGCAAACACCTCACCACCTTGCCGCGCAACTTATCTGCGTTCGGAACTCCTCTTCTCCGTCAAGACAACTTGTCGGACCAGCAGTACAACGAGCCGCGTTCGAACCTTCTTTACCACATGCTCGAGCGTTGTAAACAACAAGCTGGACCCGCTCGTCAGTTTTTTTGGCTTTATCTTACGTTATTTTTTCTTTCTTCTTTCGTTATTCAGATATATTACAGCCAATATTTTGCAGAAATGAGCAAGAAGATGGAGTGTATTTCTTGCTGGGTGCACACTGCATACATGCAATGAATTTTTTGCCATTTCATCCTCACACCAGAAAGGGATACTGGAGTTTCTACCTCAAGAGAATTTACATAATAATACACAGAGGCCGAGTCATTATTGAGAAATGCCCTTTGGAAGAATTAAGTGAGATTCCGGCTCACACGGGAGATTTACAAAACACAAGTTTGTGACATGTGTTAGATTGTTTTGGCAGCCTGCACTCTTCATAACATGTTTATGAGAAAAAAGATGCCAGTGAACATCCTGAGGCGCCCTAGACTGATGATGAAAATGAAACAATTTTGGAAATAGAAAAGATTATGGCCCTGAAGATGTAACTATAAAGTTAAGTATGAAATAATGGTAAAGAGTGTTCACTGTTTCAAAGATAAACTGAAATAATTTCATATAAAATGTAAGCAAGAAAGCTTATTTTTTCCCATTTTTTTTGCGACATCGGGTTTTAAAAAAAAATAGAGTTATTTTTAAAGTTTGCAATCTAGAGGTTTTAAAAAAATATTTTTTTGTCTTTTTGAATAGAACAATTGTTTCTTTTTGTTGTACTATTTTCTTATTTCAGATCTTTAAATATATCAATCAATGGTATCGTCCATTAAAACTTAATTATACGTGTTGGTTTATTGTAAATATACATTCTTGTTAAAAATATGATCTTTTTTAGTGTAATATACATTCCTATTAATGTAACCATAGGAATCATGTTTATTATCCAAACAACCTGAGAATACATTTTTACTTGAGCACCATTTGACAGAATCTCAAATATTTTATTGTGTGTATATACAATTTCTATATATTGATCTTTCATTGTAAATAGTACCTTCTTATGTAACAATTGCATTAATCTTACTATCACAGAAAAACTGGGAGATATATATTCAAGCACCATTATCACAGAATCTCAATTCCATTATTAATGAATTGTAAACAGCAAAATATTTCAACATATTTTATACAAAATTACAAAATGAAAAATTAAGCTGTAAAAAAAAAAAAAAATCAAGCTCTTTATATGAAGTATTACTTGTTTTGTAACAAAAATTAAATTACACCTTCCACTCATGTTTCAGTATCACAGAAAAGTCTTCTCGTTAATTCAAATAAGTATGTGATTTTTACATGAACTAACTCAATCCCTTAATAAAGAAAAAAATATAGCACTAGTATATAAATAGGAATTATGCTATTGTTCAAAATAGAAAGCGTCCTTGTTACTGTATGTAACATGTACAGTAAAATACACAAATTGATTGTAATTATGACCAGAGAAACACTTTGGCATTGAAAATAAAGAGAAAGAAACACTTTGTTTTCTTTTGTTATACTGAAATCTAATCTTTGGCTTGGAAATTAACACAAAGAAACAATCTTCTTGGGCTTTGAAATTAACACAAAAGAAAAACTTTTTTGCTTTGAAATTAACACAAAGGAAACAAGCTTTGCTTTGGAAATTCACAAAAAGAAAACAAGTCTTTGGCTTTGAATTACACAAAGGAAGCAAACTTTGGCTTTCAGTATAAAAAAATACTTGAACTTTAAACTGACCAAAAAGGAAACAATCTATTGAATGAAAACACAAAATGGAAATATTAAATTTAAGCTTTAGAAAGTCCAAAAAAATTTTTAAAAAATCAAATAGAAAAGGAATATCACTTTGGCTTTGAAGAAATAAACAACAACCTCTATTTTGAATAACACAAAACAAATAACTGGCTTTCAGAACTAAAAACAAAATTAATTAACAGAAGCTCTGCTAAAACGCCCCCCAAATATGAAGCATGAAATGTAAAGCATATTAATTACACCTAATATAAATAATAATATATATAATGATGATAATAATAATATAAAACCAAATTCAACTCTGAATAAAAAGAAGGCTTGTTTAGAAAAAAAGTAATCATACAAAAAGGTTTTGAAAATCTACATCTTCTTTATTATTTCGACGCACATCCACACTTCCTCTCGCATCCTCTTCATGGAGCTCTAAAACTTCTCTCATAATTTCATCTAAACCTATATATAATCTATATATAATATATTATATCTATATATATATATTATATAGATATATTATATATTATATAGGTTTAGATGAATTATGAGAGAAGTTTAGAGGCTCATGAGAGGATCGAGGGAAGTTGTCGATTGTCGTCTGAATAATTAAGAAGATGTGATTATTTTCAATAACCTTTTTTATGATTAGTTTTTTTCCTAACAAGCCTTTCTTTTAATCCAGAGTTTAATTTTGTTTTATTATTATTATTGATCATCATTATTAGTATTATGATTATTTTAGATTATTGTAATTAATTGGACTTTTACATTCATTGTGCATTTATTTGGGGGGCTTTAAGCAGAGCTTATTCTTTTAATTATTTGTTTTTATTTCTGAAAGCCAGTTATTTGTTTTTTTGTTATTTTCAAAACTAGAGGTTTGTTGTTTATTTCTTCAAGCCAAAAGTTTGAAGTTCCTTTTTTTTATTTTGATTTTTTAAAAGATTTTTTTGTACTTTCTAAGCTAAAATTTAATTTTTCCATTTGTGTTGTTTTCATATCATAAGATTGTTTCCCTTTTTGGTTGTCATTTTAAAGTTTCATTTTATTTTTTATACTGAAAGCCAAAGTTTGCTTCTTTGTGTTACTTTCAAAGCCAAAGACTGTTTTCTTTTTGTGAATTTCAAAGCAAAGCGGTGTTTTCCTTTGTGTTTAAGTTTCAAAGCAAAAAATTTTTCTTTGTTTTACTTTCAAGCCATAAGATTGTTTCCTTTGTGTTATTTCAAAGCCATATTAGATTTCAGTATAACAAAGAAAACAAAGTGTTTCTTTCTCTTTATTTCATGCGAAAGTGTTTTCTCTTGTGTCATAAAATACAATCATTTGTTTTATTTTGACTTTTTACATGTATCATACAGACAGGACGCTTTCTATTTTGGCACACTCGCCTAATTCCTATTTTATTACATAGTGGCTAATATTTTTTCTTTATTAATGGATTGATTTATGTTTCATGTTTAAAACTCACATACTTATTTTGAATTAAGATAGACTTTTCTTGATATGACACATTGAGTCAATGTTTATTTATTTTGTACAAACAATGTAATATCAATTAAGAGCTTGATTTTTTTTTTTTTTTTTACAGCTTAATCGTTTCATTTTGTTAGTTTTGTATCAAATATTTTGAATATTTTTGTCTGTTTACATTTCATTAAGTAATGGAAATTGATATTCGTGATAACTGTGCTTAATATATATTCCCAGGTTTTTGTTCTGTGATAGTAAGATAATGCATTGTTACATAAGAATGTTATTTACATGAGAGTAATATATAGACATGTATATACACACAATAAATATTTGAGATTCTGTCATAACTGGTGCTACAGATAAATGTAGTTCTCATGTTGTGTTTGTTGATAATAAAATGATTCCTATTGTTACATTTTCATAGGGAATTATTTACCTAAAAGATAATATTTATACAAGAATTGTATATTTTACAATAACCAACAGTATATTAAGTTTTAATGACATACCTTGATCTATATTTTAAAGATCTGAATAGAAAATAGACACCAAACGAAACAATTGTTCTATTCAAAATGCCAAAAAAAAATATTTTTTTAAATAACCTCTAGATTGCAAACTTTAAAAAATACTCTTCTTTTTTTTAAACAGATGTCGCAAAAAATGGGAAAAAATAAGCTTCCTTGCGGTTCTTTTATATGAACATTATTCATTAATCTTGAACACCAGTGAACCTCTACCCATTTTTTTCATAACCTTTTTTTTTTTAACTTTTATAGTACTCTTCAGGCCTATCTTTTCTATTTCCAAATTGTTCATTTTCATCATCATGTCTAGGCAGCTCCGATGTTCACTGCATCTTTTTTTCCATACCATGTTATGAATAGTGCAGCTGCCAAAACAATCTTAACACATTCAGCAAACTTGTGTTTTGTAAATCTCGTGTTCGCACGGAATCTACCACTTCATTCTTCCAAGCATTTTCAATAATGACTCGGCCCTCTGTGTATTATTATGTAAATTTTCTCTTGAGTAGAACCCAGTATCCCTTTTGGTGTGCGATGAAATGGCAAAAATCATTTTGCAATGTATGCCGTGTCACCCAGCAGAAATACCCGGCCATCTTCTTGCTCTTCTGCAAAATATGGAGCTTATATATTGATACAGAAGAAAGAAATAAATAAATCACGTAGATAAAGCAAAACTTGACGAGCGGGTCCATCTTTGTTTGTTTACACGCTGACATTGTGGTAAAGAAGTTTCCGCGCGGCCTCGTTGTCCTGCTGGTCCTGACAAGTTGTCTTGACGAGCAAGACGAGGAGTTCCGAACGCAGCATAAGTTGCGCGGCAAGGTGGTGAGGTGTTGAGGTGGCGAAGAAGAAGACGGCAGACGGGTGGTGAGCTCCACACGCTCCACACTACCTATACGAGGGCAGACCTAACCCTGACGAGACTCAGCGAGTTCCTGTACCCCTCACTTGCACTATTCATATACGCCCAATATTTTTAAAAAAAACTAAATAAACAAGATTTTATTTATAGTCTTTTATTTAGCTCCAAATTCCCCATGAAGGCAAATTTCCAAGGTCGTCTCTTAACAGAGCAAGAACTCAATCATAACGTTATTACTTATATAAATATATATATATAGTATATATTAGATAATTTTTTAATTTATATATATAATAATTACACACACATATCTATATCTATATCTATATTATAATATATTATATCTATATATCTAGATATATATAATATATATATATATATAGATATATATATATATTATATATATATATATATTTGTTTGTGTGTGTGGGTGTGCGTGTGCGTGTGTGTGTGTATATATCTATGTGTGCGTACGACGACTCAACTTCCTCGGACATGCAATCCGTAAAGACACATGAGAAAACTTTGGTCTAACCGGTAAAATGAAAGGCATGCAAGCTCAAGATGAACCGAGAAAAACATTCCCTTTAATTTTTATGTACAAACACTTCGCTGCCTTCGGGACAGAGCCCGACAAGTAGTTCGTCAAACACCGCATAGGCGCTGGTACAAAAGAAGATAAATAATGTTATATTGTATATTATACATAAGTAAACTTTAGGAAATTGAATTAAATACGACACTGGTCCTGGATTAATATTAAAAATTAATATTATACAATATCCTCGTTATTCTTGTCTTCTGCTGACGATAAGCTCTAATGGACTAATCACGGCTGTATATAGAGTTTGGCTACTCTGAAATTCAGTACGGTTTAACGGACTAAATACGGCGGTAGAAATATTATTTGGCCAAGAGCCATTATCCTGGGCTTTACTGGACTTATACCGCTATGAAACCGAGATAGACGGACAATGTAGCCACGTCTCTATAATAACATCAAACACACCAGTGATGAAAAACAAGACAACAAATTGGTGCCATTTGTATATCAGGACGCCTGAGGAAATCAGAAGCGATGCTGCTATCTCTAGCAACAATAGAGAAGATTACATCTATCACTTCACTCCAAGCACCGATTTTCTGCAGTCATGACTCTTCCATGTGATTCACCGTCCTCGAGTATTGTTTTAAAGCGCACTGCATCAGCAAATTTAGTCTTGCAGCATCTCTTTCCTCCAGTTTCAGATGGGCCCCCCCCCCCCCCCCCCAAAATTTCGACTTCTGCGCTATTGGATGAGTCATATGGAGTGCTGAAGACTGCATTGCTGTTGAGATTGGAATCATCAATTACTACCAGACATTAGGAACTTCTCAGTAAGGAAGAACTCGGCAACGAAAATCCTTTTGATTTGTTAAGTCGGATGAAGAAGCTCTTTGCTGACAAGTAGGGTTGTCTTGACAAGACGATATTTCTACAGTTTCTTTTCCAGCGCCTGCCTTCACATATTCAACAGCGGTTATTCACAGTTAAGGGGAAGCTCGCCATCGATGAACTCCCTAAATTAGCAGGTGAGTTTATGGCGTCGCTTTCTACATCTCCTTCTGTGGCTGAAGTAGCTCCCACATCTCAAACATAGCAGTTAGAAGAACTTGTTGCAAAGCTAACTATACAAGTTAATGTTCTCCAAAATCAAGTACAGCTTCTGTCTCGTCGCATCTCTACCAACGCTTCATGTCCTTCTATCACAGCAAATTCAAGGAAGCAGCAAAGAAGTGTCTTCAGCCCTGCAACTTCAACAAATCTTTAAACAGGAAAGGCAAGTATTAGCGTATAATGATCAACAAACCTCTTCCATGCTTCTTCGTGTGTGGGACCCAGTCTCCAACATCAAGATCCTAGTCGACACTGGCGCCAAGGTTAGCATCTTCCCTGTAACGGCAAGTCTCAAATCACTCTCTTCAATCATGAACTTGTATGCAGCCAACGGATCAACAATCCCTGCATATAAATGGAGAACTCTTACACTCAACCTCAAACTTCAGTGCACATTTCAGTGGATTTTCAATGTAGCAGCTGTGTCTCAAGGCATCTTTTTTTTTTTTTCTAGAAACTTCAACCTCCTGGTTGTCATTAAAAATCAGAGACTCCTTGACACTACTTCTACAAAGTCTACTAATGGCCCCCCCCCCTTCCCCCAAAACTCTACGCAATAGTAGCAGCTCTTCACATCTATGCCAAAAACCCATTTGCATCACTGCTGAAGTCCTTTCCATCACTTACTCAGGCATACTCTGCAACCCTTCCTATAAACATTCTGTTACTCATCACATCAAAACAACTGGTCGACCTACACATGCTAAGTCTCATCGTTTATTTCCAGAACAGTATTGCTTAGTAAAAGAAGAGTTCCGTGTACTTACTACGTCTGGGAATTATCCATGCAAGTTCCAGCAAACGGGTCATCTGCATTGCATATTGTTTCTAAAAAGAATGGAGAACTACAGAGACTACACTGACTACAGAGCTCTCAATGCAGAGACGCTGATGGATTGTTACCCAATTCCCAACATTCAAGAATTTACTTCATATTTTTTTTTTTTGATGTTCCATCTTTTTCAAAACTGATCTGGTTAAAGCATTCTACCAAATACCAGTTCATCCTTCAGGCATCATGAAATGCATTTTGCTGTTCACTACAGACATCTAGTACATCAAAAGCCAATATAATACTCCAGCTGATGCCCTGTCTCACAATGTCTGCTGTCAAATCTTCCCTCATCGATAATGCAGCAATTACCGCAGACCAAGCCCATGATGCTTAGCTGCAGCAACTGAAAGATATTTTAAATGAACAAAATTAAAGTTCCTGAAACAGATATAGATGTCTGTTCTACAGACACTATTCGTCTATATCTACCT
>NC_051394.1:28236435-28239706 GCF_015228065.2 Penaeus monodon
CCCTAGTTCATCGCTCAGGCTGATCACTTCTCCTTCTCCATATACTGGAAACCTATGCATAGTGGTATGTACATACACTTTTCTTACCATCCTCTCCATGTAAAAAGAGGTGTTGCCACCTCTCTATTCCTACGCGCCCTCCGCATATGTGACCCCAAGTACCTGGATGGAGAGATCGACTTCCTGTATCACTCGTTCTCCAAACTGGGCTACCCTCGTCATGTTCTCGACGTCGCGTTATACAGGTCAGGGCGTGCTTTCTATGATGACTCCTCTCCTAAAGAGACTCATCCCCTGCCCGCCCTCAGCCTGCCCCAACACTGAGGAGATCTACTCTCTCCGTCGCCCTCTTCACCCTCTCAACTACAGGCTGATCTTTCACTCTCCGTCGCAACCTGGTCTATACTACTCCTCCCTCTACCTCGAAGGTTGGCACCTATGCTGTTCCTTGTGCCTCCTGTGATAAGCAGTCTTACTAAGCGTCTGTCTCTACATAAGTACACTGTATCCAGGGAACACAACAACAACGCCTTCTTTTGCCATCATTGAGACACAAACTGTAAGCGACACGTGAGTTGGGAGCACCGCTGTCGCCAGATGTTAAGCGAGTGCCACCGGCAGGCCACCAGAATATGCGTGACACAAGAGATTAGAGCACCGCGTCACCAGATGTGAGCGAGACGAGAGATTGTACTTGGGTGGGTCAGTGAAAAGGGGTTAGCTTGCGGGTTTTTCTTGAAGACCAGATATGAGACCCCCAAAGGAGACCCCCGTGTCCCCGGGTGGAGACTGAGGTGGTGGAGCTGGACCCTGTGTGGCTTGGGCTGTCTGCTGTTCTCCTCCGTGTGATCCTTCTGCACTTCGACGTGTCCCTTTTATGCGGCGGTTCCCTTCGGGACGGAGTTTTCCTGTGGAGAAAAGGGAAAGCCGGCGACATCTGCTCCTGCCCAAGGATAAGGGCTTGCGTGCTTGACGGAGGGTGAAGTGTACTCCTGTCTTGCTACGTATTGTTGACACATACATCGATGACTGGTCCGCGGCGCGGATTGACCTGGTCCCTATCGCTGATGTCCAAGCCTGCAGACTGGTAGAATCCTCCCTTAAAAAGTGGCTTTTTGCCTGCTGATAGTCTCCTAGCGTCCCACATCCTCTGTCTTCTCCCTTATGCCGGCCACCCGGCGCATAGTCCGCCCGATCATCCAACCTGACGTTAGCTCCCTCTCCTTCCGTTCGTCTGTCCTCAGCCGCCCCGTGTTACTGCGGAGGGGGGGGGTCGTTGCCTCTCCTCTCTCTCTTGTATACCCCCTCCTCTCCCTTTCATCTTCAGACCTGAGGATGAATCCGGGTGAATTTCGACTGTAGTCTCAGTTTTTTTCTTCCATATATTATCTATATATATAAATATATATATCTCTATATATATATATATATATATATATATATATATATACAAGTATATATGCTATGTATATATATGCGTATATGCTACAACAAATGTATATAATGTATATAATATAATATATATTATATATATATATCTATATCTATATATCATATCAATATATAATAATTATATATATATATATATATATATATATATTATATATATATATATCTATATATTGCAAGTATATATGTATGTATGTATATATATGCGTATATGTATCAAAAATGTGTCTATGATATTATATATATTTCTATACTAATATATATATATATATCTCTATATATATATTTTCTTATATTGGATATATATATATATATCTATAATCTCTATATATATATATATATATATATATATATATATATATATATATATATATACAATTAATGCATGCATATATTGTATAGAATACATACTATATATCCTGTATATATATATTTATATATTCCTCGATATATATATATATATCATATATATTATTATAATATATACATATATATATATATATATATATATATATATATATATACACACACTCATACCTATATATACATACTATGAAGGTGTAAGGAAGTTCATTAACAGACAGAGCCAGTGACCTCACCTCGCTCCCTCCATACTTCCTGCAGATGTTCCTACATTCGCCCCAGCTGCCTTATTATTCCTTCCACGCCACGTGTTCGGTGAATGTTCACTTCTTGTGCCCGATGGTGACCCAACTTAGACAGTTCGTGTCCAGCGCCCGACATGGTAAGGTTGGCCCAGCCTTCCCCCTCAAGGTGGGTTGACCAACACGTGACCTGGAACTCACCGCTTTTCCCATAGACGTCGTTTCGTGTGTTCCCTTACTGTGTTGAACTCTTAGCAATAAAGAGTCAAGCGGTCATACAAACTATCACTACCCCTGTTAGCCACTGTACCAGAGTTCTTATAAACTCTTACACATACAAACATAATTATTTGTGTATATTATATATTTGTCTATATATATATATACTATATATTATATATATATATCTATATATATATATATATATTATGTGTATAGAGATATATCTACATCATTCATCTAATTATATATATTTATAATCTACCTATATATATATATATATTATATTCTTATAGATATATATCTCTGTCATTATTTTTAGTATATCTATTCTAGATATATAATATAGATATTATATATATATATTATTATTAATATGTATGTATAATATATATATATATGTATTATCATATCTATATATATTATCTACTATAATCATATATATATGTATATAACCTGTATATATGTGTACCCACACATATGTGCATACACAGAGATATATATATATTTGTGCGTGTGTATATTTATGTAATGTCTATTATATATATCTATTTATATATCTCTCATATCATATATTATATATATATATATATATATATATATGTACATATATATATATATATATATATATATTAATATATATTATATATATTAATACATATACATATTCTACATATATAATATATATATATATATATATTATATATATATATCTATATATAAGATATTATATATATATATACACACCACACATATATGTACTCTTCCGGTCTCATTCTTAAATATCTAGCTCTCCTACTGTATAGATTTATTCTTTCCCCTTACTGTGTTGAACTCTTAGCAATAAAGAGTCAAGCGTCATACAAAACTAGCACTACCCCTGTTAAGCCACTGTACCAGAGTCGGATAACTCTACACATCAAACATAATTATTTGTGTATATTTATTTGTCTATATATATATATCATATATATATATCTATTATATCTATATATGAT
>NC_051394.1:28248970-28258018 GCF_015228065.2 Penaeus monodon
GATTTTAACGAAGGCAGAATGGCCAATTAGGATCCTAGACAAGTAGTGGATTAGTTTGTGCTCAATGACCTATATATTATATTTATATATATATATATATATAATATAATTATATATAATATATATATTATATATATATATATAAGATAGTATATATATATAGTATATATATATAATATATATAGATATTATATATATATATATATATATATAATTATATATATTATATATAATAATATATATATATATATATAATATATATATATATATATATATATATATATATATATATATATATATATATATATATATATATATATATATATTAGGGTCATTTGAGCACAAAACTAAATCCCAGCATACATTGTCTAAGGAATCCCTAAATTGGCCAATTCTGCCTTCGTTAAAATCCAGTAGGTTATATTTATTTCCCTCCTTGTTTCCCGATTTTGAAAGTTGAAAAGATGGGAAATGGTCAGAGATGGTTGTGTGAATGACATGGTTGGATAGTTGGTTAGTCCAAATGTGATCTATCAGCGTGGCTGACGTAGGACTCACTTGTGTAGGTTTAGTTACAGACGTAAAAAACAATTTTGAATTGAATAGGGCTATGAAATCTTGTACATTAGCATCTGATATATTCTTCAATAAATCTACATTGAAATCACCTGTAATAATACAATGTTTGCTTTCTTCACTAATTACCTCTATTATTTCCTTTAAAATCTGTGTGAGGTCGTCTGTAAACTACGCCGACCACCATATTTACCTCTTGATTTTTAATTTCTATAAAAAGAGTTTCTAAGCAATGCTCCATAATAGTTAGATCTGGCCGTAGTTGCGAATCATGACAGTTCTTCACATACAAGGCCACACCCCCACTTTGGCGGGATAAATTGTTGGTATAGGCATTGTAATTAGGTACATTAAAGAGATGTTGTATATCTGTAGTTAATTTGGTCTCACAGAAGGACAAGATATCAAAGTTGAAGTTTAGTGGATGTAAGCATTGGTCTATGAATGTATCGAGAAATGAGAGGGATGCTGTTAATATTTAGACTTATAACCGATATCACATTTTTAGACAGCTGGAGGACATTGCTGAGTTGAGAATCAATGAAATAGTATTTGCAGTCTGGATTATCGAGACCTAAATTAGACCTGAGAAATATGTCTGGGTCAGTTTGATTTGACATCTGAGGTACTGGGTGGAAAATTATAGTAATTTACTTTTTCCGAGTTATCCAGGGATGTTCCATAATGGAGAGTATTACACAATTCGAGATCACTAACATCATAAATTGGAATCAATGATAACATTAACCTCAGTAACCTTACTATGATGACTGGTAAACCTGCGTCTGTTTCTTCTCACGCTGCGTCAGCCTCCCTGTGGTATTCGTGGCACCGCCTGGCTTCGGCTTGGAGAGGGCCCTGGCGTTTGAGGGTGCTGGGCGAGGAGAGAGCGGGCGCGGCAGTAGGGGACTCGTGGACAGCGCATGAGGGAACTCTTGCATGGATGCGGTCTGAGGGGGAGGGGGAGACGGAGTCGTGGGGGGGGCTTGCGGCGACGGCGCGCGGCTCAGCGTCCACTTCCCGCTCGCGTCGATCTCCTCCAGCCTGTCTTTCCCTGACTATCAACGTGCGATAGTTGAAGTAGGCGAATTTTCCTTCTCGTCTCGCAACTTCCTCCTGTCACGGAAAACGGCTTCTCTCTCGGCGTAGGACGAGAACTTCGCGACGATGTCCCTCGGGCGCGTCTGGTGGGTTGCCAGCTTCCCAACTCTATGCACGCGCTTGAATGCGGGACTTACGTTCAGCTTTTCCCTCAGAAGCTTCACAACTTTCACCTGGCACTGCTCCCAGTTCTCCTGAGGGTCATCTGCAATGCCACAAATCCGAAGGTTGTTACGGCGGCCTTGATTGTCTTGGTAGTTCATCGATTCGTTCGAGTTCCGACTTGGGGTGATTGTTTTCACGGAGAGTGTCTTCTAGGTCAGAGGAGAGATGGCGATTTTCGTTCTCCAAGCTAGTCACTTTAGCGGCCAGTTCATCCATCGTTTTTTGGGTGAATTCCAGGCAGGTGATCAGGTCATTAATTTTACGATCGCTTGATCTGATGGCTTCTTGTTGTTTACGGTCGATCCTGTCAATTGTTTCATTTACAAATTTCCTTTGATCGTCCAGCAGTAGGGTGAGGTGAGGTGCTTGCTGAGCGATTCGTGACGTCACGAACCTTTGTGCGCATGCGCAAACTTAAAATTTTTTCCAGGGGTTCCCCGGTGGACTGTCACTTTTTAAAAAAGCACTGGTGCACTTCTGGAAGATGTTGAAGCACTATATCAACAGGAAATTGAGGTTTTGTGTTAGCCTCTCGTGACAGCGTTCGTTATCTTTATATATATGCAGGATGAGCAGTTACCTCTGCTATCGCGGGAACTGAAGCGACTGGGAGTTGAGTTGGCTTCCCCCTCAGAGGTGAGAAGACCTGGTAGCGGCCTGATCAGTGTGGGTGGGTACACCTATTACTGGTCAGGCCGCAGCGATGGTCACCACCTCCAGGGTGTAGCCATAGCCATGTCGAGCAGACTTCAGCCCTCGGTAGTTGAGGTGACACCGATTGATGAGCGTATTATGGCATGAGACTGAAGCATGCTTTTGGCTTCATGTCTCTTATTGCTGTATATGTCCCTACCGATGTATGTAAAATTGATGTGAAAGAGGCGTTATACGCCAAACTCTGTGGCAGACAATTGCCCCCAGTGAGATATTCACATTGTCCTGGGCGACTTCAATGCGGTATCCAGCTGTGACCGAGCTGGCTATGAGATGTCTGTCAGCCCCCAGGGCTCGGAAGCTGAACCCAGCAGCTTTGCTAAGTCCCAGAAAATGAGGATCTCTGGCTCCTGGTACCAGCGCTCCAACCCGCATCGCTGGACATGGTATAGCGATATGGGTACAGTGGCCAAGAGAATTTACCACATTCTTGTTAGCACACGATGGAGGATCCTCCAGAACTGAAGGGTTTTTCGGAGTGCCAAGTTCTGTGGCACTGACCATAGGCTGGTTGTGGCTACCCTGTAGGTCCACTCCAAAACTCCCTGTCCCTCCAGTGGCCACCCTAAGGTGTTTCACTTGGACAGACTAAGGGAGGAGGAGTGTGCCTTTGGGGTCACCATGGCAGTCTCTGACTGGTTCACAGAACTTGACAACCTGACAGACCCAGTTGCTCTGTGGGAACTCTTCAAGTGCATAAGACTCGAAGCAGCTCAGGAGTCCATTGGTGTACGCCCGAGGGCAAGGCAGAATTCCATCTCCCTGGAGACATTAGAGACCACTGAGGCAAGGCTTGGCTGAATGGTAATCAAGTCTTGCATCGGTACATGGTGTGTAGGGCTCGGACACTGCTGAGAAGGGACAAGGAACAGTTCATCAGGAATCTTGCTGAGGAGGTTGAAGGCCATTTGTTGGTAAATGACCTTCGCCCTGACTACCAAGCCCTGAGAAAGCTGAACTCTATGCCCTCCTCACAGATGACTGCAGTCCGATCAGTGGATAGACGGATAATTTCAGGTCATGTTGGGGTTCATGAACATTGGGCTGAGTATTTTGAGCAGTTGTACCAGGCAGACCCTCCAACAGTTAGCTTGGATGCAGGCGATTTCACAGTGCCTGTGCCGGACCCATCCATCAGCGAGGAACCTCCTACCGTAACAGAGGTTAGGATGGCAATTTCCAAGCTGAAGAGTGGGAAAGCTGCAGGCATATGTGATATCCTTGCTGAACTGCTAAAGGCTGGAGGTGAACCTATGGCTCAGGGCCTGCATACAGTCCTGACTGCCATCTGGCAGTCTGGCACCATTCGTCCTGACCTGCTGAGGGGGGTGTTGTTCCCTCTCTGGGCAAGTGTCTCGCCCACATCCTTCTGTAACAGATCCGCAACCACCTACTGAGGCATCAGAGACCGGAGCAGTCTGGATTTACTCCTGGCAAGTCCACAATAGACTGTATACTAGCGCTTCAAGTAATTGTGGAACACCGTCGTGAGTTTGGTCGTGGGTTGCTTGCAAACTACATCGACCTCAAGAAGGCGTTTGACTTGGTACATCGGGAATCGGTATAGGAGATCCTGAGACTCAGGGGAATTCTGTCATAGATTATTGGCCTAATAGCAAGCCTTTATACTGGTACTGAAAGTGCTGTAAAGTGTGGTAGGGGTTTGTCAAACTTCTTCCCTGTTAATTCAGGGGTGAGGCAAGGCTGTGTCCTTGCACCAACACTTTTCAACACCTGTATGGACTGGATAATGGGCAGAGCTACTAGCCAAAGTCAGGATGGAGCAACACTAGGCAATATCAAGTTCTCTGACCTTGACTTTTCCTTGGAGTCACTGGTGGCGGCTCCTGATGCATTTAGCAATGAGGTGAAGCCCCTAGGCCTAGAGGTCTCCTGGACCAAGACCAAAATTCAGGACTTTGGGGGCCTGTTAAGGGAACCTATTCAGTTGATCCATGCTTGCAGAGTTGAAGTTACAGAGAGTTTTACATACCATGGTAGCATAGTTCATATCTCTGGGCTGTCAGACTGAGAAGTCAATAGACGGATTGGTCTGGCAACAGGAGCCATGAACTCAATCAACAAGAGCATTTGGAGATGTCGGTACCTATGCAGAAGGACCAATGTGCATATCTTCAAGGCCTTGATACAGCCAGTTTTGCTCTATGGAAGCGAAACCTGGACGCTATCCAGTGTCTTGGAGTCTCGTCTTAAAGTCTTTTCCCTTCTCCCTTCGCCGGATCGTGGGGTACAGTTGGCAGGACCACATGTCCAACTGGCGTTTACACCGTGAGACTGGCATGGGACCTTTTATTTGCATAATCACCAACTCAGGCTATACCTAGCTCGTCTCCCTGTGGACGACCCTGCCCATCTGGTTGTCTCTCTACGAGACAACCCTGGGGGAGGAGGCTGGTGGGAGACCAGGAGATCTGGCTAGGCAGCTCGACGAGACCGCGCGAGGATTAAAGAGAGGGGCCCGTGGGCCTCCCTGGAGACTCGACTCGAGGGATCCTGGGGCTGGAAGCGAAGGGGGATGCGCCATGCGCCCCCGTCTGCATTAGCCCCCTGATGATGATATATATATATATATATATATATATATATATATATATATATATATATATATATATTCATATGTATATTTTTACCATAGATTGTAGACATCATGATGGGTGTTACATCAGAATAAAATCTGAATTTGAAGCCAAATACATATATATACATGTATGTACACATATATATGAATAATGTATAGATATTCATGCATATAAATGTATGTCTGTATATGTGTATACAATATATATATATATATATATATATATATATATATATATATATTATATAATATATTGTTACGCCGACTGCCTCGTCTCTCTGCCACCAACTAAAGGCAGGCTAGGCAGACGGCGTGCTACCCCACAGGGTCGTGAAAAACTGAACAGCCCAAGAGGCACGAGCATCACAGCATCCCAGAACACCAAGAGGGAAACGTCACGTGGAAGGGAAACGAAAAAAACCCCAAATGACAGTCATTTTTTATTACACAAGTTATTTACCTGTACACTTCTATAGGACAATACAGGGAGGAAAACCAGCAGTCACACTGCACGATACAGTTTTAAACAGGGCAACACAAATTATATCAGGCCACAAGGGCAAAACGAGGTCTTCACAGGAGCAGCAACCCAACTGCGTCTCTCGGGCTTTTTCCCTCCACTCCTCCTCCAGCCAGTTGCATCATGTTTGCCCGGGTCACCCTTTTTATGTAACACATGTTTGCACAGAGACAAAGACCCACTGGCGTAGCACTATCCCCCCTATCAAGCAGACAAACCTGTCTGCCTGACTACCAAAAACATGAAAAAACTACAGAAAATTTAAATAAAATTAGTCCTCAGGAACAAACCCAAAATTTTCAAACAAAAGTAATTTAACGTAAATCAGTTCTCAGAAACACAAAAAATCTTTCATCAAGCGCGGTTTTCTTCGCTCTCGCTGGGGTAAATTTGGCAGTGGCACAAAGAGGGGGTATCTCCGCCCCAAGAGCTGGCTCATGGCACCATAGACATCTGTTGCATCGCCTTCACGGTCCAAATGCTCGTCCTCATCTCGGTCAGCGTCTGCCACGTCCTCATCACCGCTACTGGGGCTAACATCATCTTCTTTTTCACCATGGCCCCAGGCCGCACTAGGGTCTTCTCAGCCCTAGTGTCCAACTGTCAGGCGGCATGGCTTCCCACTACGAGCCCTCCACCGCATGTGTGGTTCGACGGCAGCTTTCCCAAGTCGGGGCCGGGAACCGAGGACGGTTGTGTTTCGGCCCCTTCTCCAGCCTGTCCGAGTTTTTCCCCCTTACCCTTCCTTAGCCTTAGGACATGCACTCGGATGGTGACCCTACCTGCCAAAAGTCCTTGCAGCACTGCTGGAAGGCACAGATGTCCCGGGTTTAGAGGACGTGTTCTCCCCTCCTCCGACACCGACACATCTGTGCCCTTCCTCTCTGCAGCCCCAACACAAGCTTTGGAAAGTGCTTGGGCTCAGCTTTCCCCAATGCTACCTTCTCACTTAGCCTTCCGGCCCCGGAGGTCATGGCGGGGTGAGCCCGCTGGCCCTAGGCCATGGTTGCCTTCAGGAAGGCCTCGAACTCCCAAAGGGCCCCCGCCAGCGCACCTGCAGGTCTCAGGGTGTGCCGCTTGAAGTAGATTTTCAGCTGCTGGTCCTGCAAAGCGTCAACAAAGAAATCGCGGGCCAGGACCACGATCATCTCTTCCGCAGCCGCAGGGTATGTCCTCCTTACCAGCGCCTCCACATCCTGTGCCAGCTGGGACAGTGTCTCGCCACTCACGAGTCCGCTTCTTCAACCGGGCCCGATATACCTCGGCCTGGTGGTGGTGCCCGAAACGGCGTTTCAAAGCCTTCGCCACGCTGGTGTAAAAAGCTGTGGTATGGCGGCAGATGCCCCAACACTTCCACCGCAGGGCCCTTTGCACTGTACCAGTGCAGGGCCTTCTTCCTGGCTCCAGCCTGGGCAGATGCCCGCATTTTAAATTGGGGACATATGCCTCAAGGCCACCTTCCCGTCGTACTCAGCTGGCTTACGCGCTCACAGAATGTCTGGAAGCTGAGGAGCAGTTCCGATGGGTCCCCAGCCTTCTGCAGCAACCACTGGCTCCGACACGTCGCTGCGAGGCCCGAGGGTTTCCTGCCACAGACCCCAGGCAGACCCCAGTAAACTGACACTTGGCATTGTTTCCAAAATCTCTGCCTTCTTGCTTGCAACGTTACTACTCATGACGCCGCCTTTCCGCCTTCACTTCCTCCCTCAGGCCTGAACCTCGCCTTCAGAGTCGCACCTCCTCCATCAGTTCACTCTTCACGCTGTTGCAGGCCTTGTCGGTGTACTGCTGAGTTTCCATCTTCACAGATGCAAGATTGCTCTATAGCACCTCAACAAGTTGGCAGAACGAGATGGTGCGCCTGCTCGCATGCCCTCTGTGCCTGCTCTTCTGCCCATTGTGCCTGCTCTTCTGCCCTTTGTGCCATTTCCTCCCTCATACCGGCCAGCATGGCAGTGATCAGGTCCATCTGGCCTCACTCGTGCCGGCTCATCATAGCCTCCTCTCCCTCATGGCTGCCGCCAGCTTTGGATGACATGATAAATCGGCGTGTCTCACTGATCAAATATCACAAATCCCACTTCTGACACCATTTGTTACGCCGACCGCCTCGTCTCTCTGCCACCAAAACATGGCAGGCTAGGCAGACGGCGTTCTATCCACAAGGTCGTGTACACTGAACAGCTCCAAGAGGCACCGAGCATCACAGCGTCCCAGAACACCAAGAGGGGAAACGCCACGTGGAAGGGCACGAAATAAACACAAAATGACAGTCATTCCTTTATTTGCACAAGTTTTACCGTAACTTTCTATGGCACAATACAGGGGGGAAACCAGCAGTCACATGCACGATACAGCTTTTAAACAGGGCAACACCAAAGTATATCAGGCCCCAAGGGCACAAACGAGGTCTTTTACAGGAGCAGCACCAAAGCGTCTCTTTTTGGTTTTCCGCTCCTCCGCTCACAGCCAGTTGCGTCATGTTTGCCCAGGTCATCTTTTTCATGTTAACACATGTTTCGCACAGAAACAAAGACCTACTGGTGTAGCAATATATTATTACAATCTCCTCAAATTCACGGCCTGTGTGTAACAAAGTGATAAAAAAAGCGCGTTCGAAACTAGTGTGTGTATTGTGCGTCGAGTATGATGATTCGCGAACCCGAAACTACCTGGGGTGCGACGTGGACTGAAAACGTGTCTCGACTGAGTGGCCATTGCTTCACTCTCTCCCAGGTACACGCATACACGGTGGACTAAAAATTAACCTTCGAACATCTGGAACCTTTTCGGGTTTAAGTATATGGTGATGTATATAATTTTTTATTGTTAGGGGATGAGGTGGAACATAAAGAAATAAGTGATGTTTTGGGTTATTACTATGTGCGGTAATCCGGTTTTCTGGTAAAAGAGTGTGATAAATCGCCTTCAGAATTTGAAAGAAATTCTAATTGTTATTAACAATATATTTTAATTTTGTGGAATATTAAATGTTTGTTGCGTGTAATAATAACGTAATAAGATAATCTTTATAGTTCATTCTTTGATAACGTAAGACTACTAAGAAACTTTAAATAAGAATGATCTAATGGTAATAAAAGAGCAATATCTTGAATATAATCAACAATTCATTATAAATGGGTAGTGAAAGTAAAACAGATAATAAAGAATATTAAAAATATACAATAATTCATAAAAGTATAAAATTAAGCAAATAATAGCTGCAAATTTTACGAACTTCAAGTTAAATAGTTGATACTAATTTATAAGCTACTTGTTCTAATTATTCCGCTGCTTCCCCTAGACATCTTGAAACTTACTGTTACATATACTACCAACCTACATTCTACTGCACTGTACTACAAGCGGGATT
>NC_051394.1:28258118-28263118 GCF_015228065.2 Penaeus monodon
TTTTGTTTATATCTCGGCGTGATCCCAAACCAAAGCGGGCGGGGGGCAAGTGACAAGCCATGGTAAAGTAAGCAAGTTTGGAAAGAAGAGTGGGGAACAAGAATGAGGCTGGGGGAAGGATAAGGGGTGGAGGAAAATGAATTTTAGAGGAAGAAAAAAGGAGTCGGAGCTTAACCCAGCATGCCGGGTAAAGATTAGGGTAATAGTTGAAGTGTTTTTTTTTTGAAAGGAGGAAAAGGGTAGGGGTGACTCAGCGCCACTTTGAATATTTTGTGTTCGGTGCGGGTGTCCTCAGGCTCACGAAGCTGCGCGGGAGGGCGGCCGGCCAACTCTCGGTGCGTAAGGTACGAGTACCCTACGACCTTGAGCGCGTGCCCGCACTGGAGATCGCGCACTGGGAAATGGGTGAGGGTGTGTATCCCAGGACGCCGTTATACCGAACGCTCGGCTAACCAGGGAGGTTTAAGCGCCGTGTGTGTTCTGGGCATGGCCTCGACCGTGACTACAGGGCTATCATTCTGCGAACCTATGCTGTTGAAGGTTCCCCTTAGTCGGCAGCAGGAAGTAGGGAGAGGAGCGGCCCTGGCGGCCATGTCAGGATTGGATTAACACTACTGACCGTGACACTTCTTTCCTCGGCTGGCATAAATCCTTACAACACAGGATTTATGGTCCTGGCACGAGTACTAGCAGCAAGTGTCAGGTGCCGGAAACCAAAACCATTGGGATGGTGGGGGAAGGATATAGGATGCTATGGTACAGGATAATGAGATAGTGAGGGTGAGGTTATGGCAGTCACTTAATGTTAGGTGACGAGGTGAAAGTATTTAAAGGAGGATGTGAGGGCTGTGGCAAAGGGAAGGTTAAACTTTAAGAAATTAAATGGTATAACAAACCAAAAGAAATCAACAAAGTACATTAAAATCAGAATGAGAAAACACAAACATAACAAAAACTGAACAAAACAAGGGGATAGGGGAAAGAGAAAGGGGAAAATGAAGGAGTAGGAGGTGGCTTCAAAGGATGTGGCCAAGCCTAAAGACTGCATCCACTTCTTCATCCCATGCCAAAGAAAAAAGATCATGGCTAAATCCCGGCCAGATGGTGTTGAATCTATCCAGTCAGACAGTATGCCAAGCATGGAGTGTGTCGGTCTGTTTATAGACCAATCTACGCCACTCAATGTTAAGAAGAAGCAGAGAAGCTTCCTCGTGGAGTTCAGATGTAATAAATCGATCCCAAATTTATCTTTATCATCATACCTCAGTGCTTCATTCTGAACAAGCGGAGTTTGCGCTTGTTAGTGTATGCTGTTTGTGTGAGTGCAAGTGATGGTACACAAGGGAGAGGTTTAATCAATGTTTGTATAGATGCAGATTCATGTGTGGAGCCTCATTTTTAAATCGATAAAGTGAATTAAGGTTTTTTCTTGCCAAAGCGACTTGAATTGATATGCAAGTGGAATCGAAAGTAGTATCAAAAGGATCTTACAAGAGGATGGTACAAGAGGATCTTGAGGTGCTGTAGTCTATTGAAGGTGTTGAGGTAAATGTTGTCATAAGGAGGAAGTTTTCGTGGTCTTACAAAGAGAAGTTTTGTCTTTGTGCATTAGTCTTGATGGGAGCCATTTATGCTCCCATCTCGAAATGTGTCGAGGTCGTCATTGATGTGCTGAACGACACCTGAAAGCGAAATTGTAAATCGAGTCTGCGGTCATCAAGAAAACTACAGAGCAACTTTTGAATCAAAGGTGGAAAGTTAAATTTGGTGCACAGCTTGTATTTGAGGGCAGCATGCCAGACGTGTGCAAAGCTCACTCAAACATCTTTTGTGACAAGAACATGCTTTAGTTTAGTAGTTTGTGATGATGTTGAGTGCGTCTTGCGTCGAGTAATGCGAGCGAAAGCCAAATTGTTTATGTGAGAGAAGGTTATGGTCTTCGAGATACCACCTTAGTCGAAAGTATATGATTTTTTCGAAAAAAATTCCTACTGTTTCGAGTAGACTACTAGGGCGGTAACTCCTTGGGTCAGTCAGGCTTTTTGTGGCTTAGGAATGAGGGCCAACTAAAGCAGTTTTAAGGGAGAGGGAAAATAGCTGGTAACGAGAGAGGCGTGTAAAGGTCAGTCAAGCTTGTATAAGAATGTCATGAAGGTGAATAAGAGCGTCGTGTCCGATCTGTGAGGAGCCTGGAGCCTTGCAAAAAAAAAAACTTCTTTTATTTCCTCACACGGGATGGGGGCTATGATTCGCAGGTGTCGTTCAGCCTATCCAGACGGATATTGATTCTGGACATCTTGGATTCTGTGAGTGAACAGGGGATGGGAGGGTGAGGGTAAAAACTTGGCCCAATGTTCCTCAAACATTTTGATAACGTCCACAGATCTGAAACTATTTATTATGAATGAGTGGAGAAGGGGGGGGTAGTTACTGCCTCTTAGTTGTCTAATTTTTGCCAAAATCCGTGGATGCAAATCTCTATATTCTATTTTTTTTTTTTAACTAATCCTGTCCACATTTTTGTTGGTCGTTTTGAAGACTATCGATGATGTGTCTTCATAAAATAATAAGTCCCATCGAACATGGTTTAATCTGTTTAGAGTAAAACGACTTCGAAAACCATATATTGTTTGCGAATGGAGCCCATCAAGATTAAATTGAAAACTTCGATAATTTAATTTGGATTTAAACGAATCATAGTCTGAGTGTTTATACCAGAAAGACCATCTTTATTTGTTTAATATTGATGATGTGGAAATTTAATTATATGGGTATATGGGCTGAACCAACGTTCGACCGAATTGCAAGCGTGTGTGGTAGGCAAGTACTGCTCGGTTCCCGAAAAAGAGATCCCGGCAGCCCTTTCCTCTTGGGGTTATGAGGTGAAGAAAACGGGTCCTATGTAGTGTAGTTGCCTGCCGTGGATTGGGTTTGGGGTTGGGGGTTTTACCTCCTGTAAAGAAGACTGGGAGGTTTTTATAATTAATTATTTCTTTAAGTCAGCAAGAGGCAAATTTGACTCTGTTTTATATAGGCAGTGAAAAGGATAATGGGGCCCTAGGGTGAATAACTTGACTGCCATAAGTCGGGTTAAGGGACTCATGGGTGATGGTGGATTTTATGAGGATACAGGACCCCAATTGCAATCCATCCCCTGATTGCCATGGATTGTAAATGTGTAACCAAGGCCGAAAATTTTATAGCCATTCTTGATAAATATAGAATTCAGTAGGACCGCATCAGGCGTTATTGTTCTAGAAAATCGTAAAATATATATCGGATCGAAAAATTTACCTTAAACATAGCATTTAGCATAGCACTCAGGGTAGAACCATTTTACCTAGGTTTACCTTGTGTGGTGTTACCTGATCCCGGTAGTGGTTCTTGATCGAACCCGATCGACGGTTCCTGAGGTCGGGAGACAGTCCTGCGAGTAGGACACAGGGCGGAAGTACTGGGAATCGGCAGACCAATTTTCAATAATGCTGCACTCTCCCAAACGCTCCCCCAGAAGGGAGCATAGGAACTGCTCCTTCCAAAGGGAGAGGGAGCTCTTCCCTGACTTCGACGTCGATTTCGGAGCCGCTATTCTCGTCGTCAAGGATGGTGTCATCCAAACGATGACGAGAGGCTGCGTGATGGAAGATCCTTTTTCTTTTTTTTTGAGCATGCTTGTTTGGTGTAGTCTGTTTGCTTTTGTTTCTTTTTTTTTTTTTTTTTTTTTTTTGAGGGGGTCCTCTATTTTGGGTTTAATGGGTGGCTTGATCAAGGCCCATTCAAGTCAATCGACTGGTCAAATACAACTGCCATCAGAACTGTAATAGCGGATTGTTATTTCCTCACTACCCCTTGGCTGTTGGGAATTTGAGCCCCAACTAGGGCTTCCCCTCATTAATCCAGGGTGGGGGGGGCTTGAGGAAATAAATTTAAATTTTGTAGGGGTTCTACAAATTTTCAAAAAATAGCTGCTCCTGAGACCTAACAATTCCGTCCATTTCCCCATGAACATCCAAAACTGTCCTTGGGAAACCCTTTTTAGCTTCCAAAAAGGGAAAAATGGGGGAAAGTTAATGGTCCCTGGGTCCCAAAAAAAGGAAGGAGAAAAGTCCTCCTCAATCCTTTAAAGGAAAAACTTACCTGGTAATAGAGAGTATCCCCAAAAGTAAGAATAGTAGTGTTAAGTCCTTGGCGTATCAATCTTGATATTTTTGAAGTACAACAGAAGATAGTTGAGGTGTGTGAATGTGATCCTCACATCATCCCACACTCAGATGGTAGCCTGATAGTTGAGGTTTCATCACCAGATAAGAGTGATTGTCTGCATATGATACGTGTCATTCATGGGGCTCAAGTTTCATGTTCTCACAAAACACTCAATCATTGTAAGGAAATTGTCTTTTCCCCAAAACTGAGAGGTATTTGAGGAGAAACTGTTAGAGGAAAATAAAGAATTTTAAAAGCAAATAACAGAAATCGTTTTAAGAAAGAAGTTGATGGTTTGGAACAGTCAACACCAGTTCTACCTTTTGAAGCGATAGTCCTTCCAGAGTCCCGTTAAAATGGCATGGGGCCTTATGCAACTGCCAAATCCCCAAAATGCTGTTACCATACAAAGAAGTCATGAAGCTTCTTCAAAGCAATGTAAAAGGTACAAATTTGGAAAAAAAAGTAAGGAATAAGGAGAAAAAGGGAAAACTGTTTTTCAGAGGCCCAAACCGTTCCCTGCGTTTGTGCAGTCCTTTTTCTTCGGTTTAGCCCCCCTCCTTCCCGCCCTCCCTTGCCCTCCAATGCTTCTTACAATACACATTCTGTCACTACCTTTAAAACTAGTAAAGTAAGGTATTTCAAGCCATCTTGAGGCCTCAACGGTGACAGCCCAGCGCCACCACTCCCCCCTCCACCAGGGGCCCTCCCATGCCCTTTAAAAGGCAAAAAATTCCTGAAGCAAAAGGCCCCCAAATGTTTTTTTCTTTTTTTTTTTTTTTTGGGGGGTTTTTTTT
>NC_051394.1:28265618-28323118 GCF_015228065.2 Penaeus monodon
GTGGACACACACATCCTGCATGCCTGCTGCCGAGCCAGCCACGCCTTCGTCGCGGTCCGCGGCTCCAGTTGCTGTACTGTCAGACCCCGTTGTTTCAAAGACTGAGGACGGTTTCCCACCGCTCGCTCACAAACACGAGGCCCATGACGCCTCCATTCCCCGGGTTTTTTCAAAAACTGAAGCGGTTTTTTCCTCAGTCGTGCAAACACGAGGGGCCCCTGAGCTCCAATAAAGTAGTTTTCTTCCAGCCTAGAAGGGTTTCCTTCAGCAGCTGATCATAAGCTCAGGGCCTATGATGCCTCCACTCTGGTAGCAGTTTCATTGACTGACAACTCCTTTCCCCAGTTCGCAAAGCCGTTGACACATTAATGGACCCCCACCCCGAAATTTTCGTAAGGTCCGGGGGCCACACCCTCCCCCTTTCAAGTTGTACAGGCTTGTGGCGTGTACTATGGTGGCACAGTATTGGGGTTTTCGAGGGGTATGTGTGCATGGGTTGATTACCTTACCCACGCTCTACGAGGCAAAGAATGGTCAGTTCGTTTTACACATTATCAGTGCTAATGAGAACCCTGTCTGCCTTGAGCGTGCTACAAGAGTGCTTGACTGCGAGATCACGCCACTCCCATTAGTCAAGTTCGACCTCCCTACACGTACATTAGGGAGGTCACACCACCCGGGGCTCACCCCAAAATGCATTCCAGCCATGGGGCGCCATCATCTACAGATTTACCACCCGTTTTACTTTCCTGAAGGAGGGCTGTTTTACAGTCTTTTAAATGAATTCCCGCAGTTACTACCCAGCCCAGAGCACCCCATTTGGTGCTCAAGCATGAAATCCGCTTACAGAAGGATGCAAAGCTTGTCTATATCTGCATACCGCATACCGCATAGCCACAGACAAGCTTTCAGTGAGGAAGTATCAAAACATTTAGAGATGGATCTTATAAAACCAAGCACCTCACCATGGAGTGCCTCAGTGCCTCACCAAAGAAAAGGGGCCCCGGTCCCATAGAGACTATCGAAATTGAATGCTTCACTATTTTGATTGTTTCCCCATCCCCCCACTATAAACGCTTCTGTAGGATGTGGGGAAAGGACATTTAGTGTTCTTGCATGCGGGTTTCTTTCAGGTAGACCTGGACGAAAATTCTCGAGCGTTTACGGCCTTTTCCACCCCACAAGGACATTTCCAATTCAAGTCATCGCCATTCAGAGTCAGGACTTCCAACACTGTCTTTTTATACCTCGACTACTTGCTGATTGTTTCCAAGATGTGGCGACATAAGAACGTCGAACTGGCCCTTTAAAATTTAAAACCCAAGGAATGTAAATTTCTCCGAGAGCAATTGAATACTTAAAGGGCCCTTAACTCTGATGGCATATCACCAGTAAAGTAAAAAATATATTGGATTTTCCAGCCCCAAACAATTTCAAGCAGGTTAAGTCATTTCTTGAACAACAACAAGCATTTTTCTTAAAAAAACCCTAACGGAGTCCCCCTTCCCCGTTTCCCCCATTTTAAAAAATCACGGTTTTGGGGGGGCCCCATCAAAGGTCTGCGGGTGCTCTAGCCCATACTTTGAAGCAGAAAGTGAACGCAGAAGAATCTCGTTACGCGTCACGACCCAGAGGGGTTGGGTGTTTTGTGGTCCCCTTTAAAAAAGTTTCAGGGATATATCCTAAGATACGATATCGAGGTTTGACGGGCCTCAACCATTAGTTACCCCCTCACTGATCCAAGTCGCCTACCGGTCGTCAGGGAGATGGGTTACACTCTATGGAATTCAACCCTACAATCCTACACCCGGGGCAACTAAAAAGGTCTCTGGACTCATTATCCCACATGCCTGTTTTTCATCTTGATGTCCTAGTAGCGCAAGCAACAGAGAGAGGATCCACTTCATTCTGAATTAATTACGCTATTAGAGCAAGTCCGTCATTACCCTTACCCACACGATCCCACAATTCCCCCGAAGGACCCTTTTTCGGGGTGGTCCCTGTTAACCCCGGGGTTTGTATCCACGGTATTTGAAACTCCCCCAGAAGCCCCAGTCTCCAATGGGTTGAAAAGCAATTTAAAAACCGCAAGATCACTTATTTCTTCCTCAATAGCTTTGGGGCACAGAACATGTATAATACCCGTTGTGTCCAAAATTAAAGGGGCCCCCGTGTCGGTGATACCCCTTTAGACCGTTCCCAGCGCGTCAGTGTTGAGTCCTCTAGGTTTTCTCTGTTTACTACATCATGGGCCCATCTTTTAGTTTCATAGACAATTTTCCTATTTTCTATGACTTCCCCATTCCCGACAAGCTGCTCTACGGTCCCTGCAGTTCTTCCAAAAAATGAAATTTGTGGGATAACCCCTTTGGAGAGTTTGTTTCGGTTAAGGGTCTGATTTCAAAAACCCTTCTTCATACATTTTCACTGCAGTAGCTCGGATAAAGAAAATAAAGTATTACCCTACAGGCTCAGGCTAACGGAATGAAAAAACTAATGGACAATCCTAAGCATGAGGGGTCACGGGCTTTTTCCCATTCCCTGTTGGGGATGGGTACCCCCACCAGATGGAAACATAGTATTTTTTTTTCCTAGCTCCTTAGGTGACACCCTTTTCTTTTCATGATTTATGGGTTTTGCCTATGATCGGGGAACAGCATTTCTCGTTTTCCACTTAGTTACTGATAGGGCTGTTCCTTGACCTAAGGTCTCACCTAAGTTCGAGGGTTCTTATAGGAATAACAAGGCTCTATGCAAATGCCTAGCCACCTCCTCTCAGCCTGGTTTCCCCTTCAACCCTTTGCTGGCCAGAGATTTTTATGAGGGTGAAATTTTTTAAAACAGAACACTATGACAGACGATCTTCCCCCACAATGACACTCATCTCGCTCCTCCCATTCTCCCTTAACCTGTCCGGGGCTTCACTCCCGGTTCCTACCTCTACGACCAGGCGCTTTACTTCAAAAAAGATCATAAATTGCATTCATCGAAAAACTATGTCGAGGGAGATATCAGCCTTGGACCTTCCTCCTTTACAACATGCATCTTACACCTTCCTTGATAAGCCAGTACACCCACACAATTACCACGGACAAATCACTCACCATGGGTTCAGGCTGACTCATCACCCTTGTTTATTCACAACCAAACTTCATTACACTTCATGGCCTGTCCATCATGATTCCCCTCACCCCTGACACCCCCACAGCCTACAAGATCACCCATTCCCCCTCTCCTTAAAAAAACTGTTTACGTCTTTTCCCTGACCCGCATTATCCTTGGCAAGCGACCAAGCTTCTCTTCCTTATATCACCTGATATCTTTCCTCCTGCTCCCTTTTTCTTGTCCAGTTTGCGATTTGTTCGACGTTTTCCCCGAGGGACCATATTTTCACTCTTTTGTCATAGGCCGATCACGGCAGGAACTTCGGCGTCTTGCATGTTTGATCAATTGAATGTCAAGGGGCTGCCCTTTTCTGTCAAAATTCCCCGGCCCCCAACACACCCCACCAACCCAAACCCACCAACAAAAAAAACCCAAAAACACCCCCCCCCACCCCACCAACCCACCCAAAAAAAAAACCCAAAAAACCCCCCCACAATAAAAGTTTTTTTTAATTTTTTTTTATAAAAATTTAAAAAATACAAAAAAAAAAAAAAAAAAAAAAAAAAAAAAAAAAAAAAAAAAAAAAAAAAAAAAAAAAAAAAAAAAAAAAAAAAAAAAAAAAAAAAAAAAAAAAAAAAAAAAAAAAAAAAAAAAAAAAAAAAAAAAAAAAAAAAAAAAAAAAAAAAAAAAAAAAAAAAAAAAAAAAAAAAAAAATTTTTTTTTTTTTTTTTTTTTTTTTTTTTTTTTTTTTTTTTTTTTTTTTTTTTTTTTTTTTTTTTTTTTTTTTTTTTTTTTTTTTTTTTTTTTTTTTTTTTTTTTTTTTTTTTTTTTTTTTTTTTTTTTTTTTTTTTTTTTTTTTTTTTTTTTTTTTTTTTTTTTTTTTTTTTTTTTTTTTTTTTTTTTTTTTTTTTTTTTTTTTTTTTTTTTTTTTTTTAAAAAAAAAAAAAAAAAAAACCCCCCCCCCCCCCCTCTTTTTTTTTTTTTTTTTTTTTTTTTAAAAAAAAAAAAAAAAAAAAAAAATATTTTATATAATATATAATATATATATATATATTATATATTTGTGTGTTTTGTGTGTGTGTGTGTTGTTTTTTTTTTTTATATTTAATATATATATAATAATATATAAAATATATATATGTATATATATAGTATTTACATATAATACAAATACATATATATATACACAAACACCCAAACCAAACACAAAACACAACACACACACCACACAACACACACACACACAAAACGCAAAATTTTATATTATTTTATATATATATATATTATATAATAAAATATTATAATATATTTTTGTTGTGTGTGTGGTGTGTGTCTGTGTGGTGTTCTTTTTTTATATATATAATATATATTTTTTATATATATATATATATATATATAAAATTATAATATATATATATATATATTATATATATAAAAATTTTTCCTATAAAAAAATGCAGAAAACAAAAATATGGAGGGTCATTAACAGAGGGAACGCTGCCTCCCCCTACTCCCTCCGCTGTTCCTAACTCCCGCAGCTGGGCCTCACTGCTTGTGCCCCAAGGGATGATCCAGTTTACTCAGTTGGCTCGCAGCAGTCACAGTGCGCGGGTCATTGCGACCCAGCGCTCATAGCGCTTTACCCCAAGACATAGGGTTCCCCTTTTACATGTGTTTGGTCATAAGTCGTTTTACCTTTAATTTTTCACCGACACCTTTTTCCCCTGGCGGCACGTGGTCGTTGCGTTTTTTTAAGCTCGAACATGAATACCAGTCTCCGAAAACGTTTGCCCACTCCCGAAGCCCATTCTAAAAAACCGGTGAAACACGTTTGGGCCTCTTTTTCTTTTCCCTTCCTTCTTCTCCATAAATGTGTAAGCGGGAAAATAACGGGAAAGGGAAAGTTCTCACACTTTTCTTCTGATCATCGCATTCCCGTGTGATCATGGTACGGGTAAAAAACATGAATATCATTATTATTATTTCTCTCGTTATTAGAAATTTATATTGTTTCAACTGTAAAAAATTTAACACATTAGATTTATCTTTTTATGATTATCATTTCATTTATTTTCCTCTCATTTTTTTCCCATCTTGACCTGACCTAAATTTCCCCCCCTTTAAAGGGGTCATAGATGACCACTTGTTTTTCCGTTTTGCCCTGGTCTCCTTCCATTCCCAAGTGAGGGCCCTGGAGACAGCTCATGTTCCCTTTTTGTGCCATAGGAATACTGTAGTTTTGTTACATTGCTCATGATAAAAAATTCTATCAGCATTTTGAAGGGAGCTTGAAAAGGCAATTTATATAATGTTTTATTTTTAGATAGCGAGGATCTTCCTCATCCCGGTTTTCATAAATCGCCTATAGATCCCCGCTCCACTTTCGAAGTGGTACAGGAAAAAGTTTTCTTTGTTTGCCAATTTTTGGTCTTGTAACCCCCAGTTAGTCGTTGTTAATGTAGGACTAGGGTTTAAGCTAGAATATTTTTGCTTTTTAAATCCCCCCCCTTCTCCACCCCTTGAATTTGCTTGCATTTTTTGGGGTATACCCAAAAGCGATTGTGTGATTCGGATAGTAGATACCCGCAGGGAATGTCACGACCCCCACACAGATATGCAGAAGAGAGCATTTTATTTTTAGTTTTCCCGGGATCATTTCGCTTCATTGTTGTCATTTTGGGTAAGGGCCCCCCCCTCGTGTGTCTGCTGCAAGCTAGACATGCTACCCGGCATTTCAAAATTTGACCCTGAAAATTTTTCTTCTAAAAGCTTGTAAAATTTTTTTTTTCATGACCATTCATTTTAAATTTTCATGGGGTAGTGAAAAAATTTATATAGCTAGCATTGCTAATTTATCTATTTTTTGGTTTATGAAGTTAATTTTGGGTTTTTTTGAAATACTTTTTTCTGTGGGTCACTCCTTTTTTATTCTCACCCACATCGTGTCGCTCACCACACCACCATTTATCACTCACTAAAACCACCACACAGAAAAAAAGACACTAAAAAGGGTTTTCATTAAAGGGTAGGGTATTGCCCATAAAGATCTTGAGTTCTCTTTACCCCTGTTTTTGTCAGTCTGACGCAATTTTTTAAAGAAACCCTTTGCGGATTGCTGTTGTCGTTTACCTTCTCACACTCATCAGGGTTTGCCGGTTTCAGGATCGCTATCGCTCTCTCTCTTTGTGAAAAAAAAACAAAAAACGAAAGAAAAAAGAAAAAAAAAAAAATAAAAACTGAAAATTAAATTAGAAAACCGCCCGGGTACCGAAAGAGGTCCTGCATGGAGTGGACATGAGAGAGTACGTCTGGCAAATTTAGTTTCTTAGGAAATTGCAGCCATTTTTTAAAAGGAAATAGTCCCTGACTGGGAGAGATTCTGTTGATAAGGTACCATGGGTTGGCTCATTGTCGCCACAGGCAATCCCCTTTCATAACGTCTACATGGGGGAAATCAACGGGTTGCAATTACTAGGGGGGTCAGCCACCCTGTATATAGATCCTCAAATATATTGGTAAGTCTTTTTGTGAACAACAATATATAATTTTATATATATATAATAATTATATATATATATATATATATATATATATATAAAAAATATTTTTGTAAAAAAAAATCCCGCTGTGTACGTGAGTAGAATTAGGTTGGTATATATTAACAGTAAGTTTTTAAAATGTCTAGGGGGAACAGCGGAATAATTAGACAATAGCTTTAAAAAAATTTGTTCAATATTTTTAAATTGAAGTTCTAAAAAATTTGCAGCTATTTTTCTTAATTTTATACTTTTATGAATTTTTTTATTTTTTTTGAATTACTAGTTATTATGCGTTGATTAAATTTTTATTATCTGTTTTTTCTTTTCCTACCCATTTATAATGAAAAGTTGATTATATTTTAAGATATTGCTCTTTTTTTCCATTAGATCATTCTTATTTAATTTCTTAGTATCTTACTTTTCAAAAAATGAAATATAAAAATTATCTTATTACTTTATTAACGCAACAAACATTTAATATTCCACAAATTAAAATATTTTTAATAACAATTAAATTTCCCTTTTAAATCTGAAAAGGGGATTTATCACACTCGTTTACCAGAAAACCGGATTACCCCACATAGTAATAACACAAAAATCACTTTTTCTTTATGTTCCCCCTCATACCCTAACAAATAGAAAAAATTTTTAAAATCACCAGTATCTTGAAAAACTTTGTTAGATGTTGAAAAAGGTTTAAATTTTTGCCACCGTTAAGCCTTTTTACCTGGGGAGAGTGAAGCAAAAGGCACTCATCGAGAACTTTTCAGTCCACGCGCACCCCCGGTATTTTTGGGTTCGGAATCAATTTCTCGACCACAATACACACATAGTTTTGAACGCCTTTTTTTTTTTTTTTTCACTTTTTAACCCCAGGGCCCTAAATTTTAGGAGATTGTAAAAATATATTGCTACCCATAGGTTTTGTTTCTGTGCGAAAAATTTTAAAATGAAAAAGATGACCTGGGCAAAAATGACGCAACGGCTTGAGCGGAGGAGCGGAAAACAAACCCAAAAGAGACGCATTTGGGGGCCTCCTGGGCCTCGTTTGTGCCCCGGGCCTGAAAACTTTTTTTTTGCCCTTTTAAGCGTATGTGCTTTTGAAAAGCTGGTTTTCCCCCCCCCTTTGTGCAAAAAAGGTCGGTAAAAAATTTTCAAAAAGGTGGATTTTGTTTTATTTTGTGCCCTTAGTCTTTTTCCCGGGTTGGGGGGGTATGCTGGGGCCTTTGGGCTTTCAGTTACAGCCTTTTGGGGGTAGACCCGGTTGCCAAAACCGCCAGGGGGAGAGAACGAGGCGGCGGGGAACAAATGGTGCAAAGTGGGTTTGGAATTTGATTGGAAGATTTATCAGTCACCAAGCTGCCAGCCAGAGGGAGAGGGGGCAGCCTGGGGGAGGCAGAGGGGGGAAAGGGGCCAGTGACCGATACGGCCCCGGCCGGGAGAGGGAGAATGGCACAAGGGCAGAAGAAGGGACAATGGGGAAGAGGGCCCGAAGGGCTGCGGGCAGGCCCCATCCGTTTTGCACGTTGGTGCTTGAGAACTTCATCGGAAATGGAAAACCCCAGTCCCGACAAGGCCCAACAGCTGAAGAGGGGAATGTGGGAGGTTGCGCCCTGAAGGGCATTCGGGCCCGAAAGGGGGAAGTGAAGGGGGGAAAGGCGGCGCTGAGGTTTAGTAAACGTTCAAGCTGAAAGGCGAAAAGGTTTTTTGGGGAAAAACCAAGGCCAGTTTTATGGGGTTGGGGGCCTGTGGCAGGAACCCCGGGGTCGCAGGAAAGTGTGGAAGGGTTGCTGCAGAAGGCGGGGGACCCTGGAACGCTCCTCACTTCCAAAACACTTGGGGGCGCGTGGGGCCAGCTGAGTCGAGGGAAGGGGGCCTTGGGCATATGCCCCATTTTAAACCCGGGGCCAAAGGGTGGAGAGGAAAGGGAAGGCCCGAGCTTAACGTGCTAAGGGGCCCTGCGGTGAAGGGGGCACTCCCCAACCCGTTTTTACCCGCGTGCGAAAGGCTTGGCCTTTTGGGGACCACCACCCGCCAGGTATAAAGGGGGGGGAAAAGAAGGGGGAGGAGGGCGAACACGTCCCGGCCCGGATTGGGAGGCGTTTTTAAAAAGGGCATACCCCCGGTGGGAAGGATGCGTGGCTGGCCCGGGGGACTTTGTTGCGCTTTTTTGGGACCAGCACTTCAACCCCAAGAGGCCCCCTGGGACCGGAGGGGGCGCCAGGGCCTTGGGGTTAGCCTTCCTGAAAGGCAACCGTGGCCTTGGCCACTTTGCTGGGCCTGACCCCCGGGGCCAAGGTAAAGGGGGGGTGCTTGAGAAAACTGAGGGCCAAAAGCCTTTCCAAGCTTGTGTTGGGGGTGAGAGAGGAGGGACAGATTAGTGGGTCAGGAGCGGAGAAACGTCCCCCAAAACCGGGAAAATTTGATGCCTTAGCGGCGAAGGCCTGTGGGCAGGATTGTCCCTGGTGCAATTCCAAACTCGGGAAGGTAAAGGGGAAAAATGGGGCAGGTGGGAAAGGGGGCCGAAACACAAAGGGGTTGGTTTGGGCCCCGACTTGGGAAGTTTTTTCCCAACCGACGAGCAGGGGGGGGCTCAGTAAAGAAAATGGGGTTACACAGGGCTGGGACCCTAGGCGGCCTGGGGCCATTTAAAAGAAGTAATTTTTTAGCCCCCGACGTATGAACGGGGAAGGGAGATGAGGACGGCAAATTTTGGCCCGGGGGATTAACAGATTCAGGTACCATTAAAATCTTTGGGGAGGGAACCCCTCTTTTTGTGAATTTTCCCCCGCGAGGCGAAAAAGCCCCTTGGAAAAATTTTTTTGGTTTTTTAGAATGTTTTTTGAAGGTTCGGAAAAATTTTTTTTGTTCCTGAGGCTAAATTTTAAAATTTTCGAGTTTTGCATGTTTAAAAGGTATGTTGGGCCCGGGGCGCGATAGGGGGGGAAGTGCCGAGGGGCTTTGCTCGTGCAACAGTGTTAAATGAAAAGATGACCCTGGGGAAACTGTGCAAAAGGTTACAGGAGGGAGGAAAAGCCCCGAGAAGATTGGGTCTGCTTTTAAGATCGTTTGTTTTGTGGCCTATATAATTTGTTTTGCCCCCTTTAAAGGGATCGGCAGGGCTTTCTGGTTTCCCTGTTTGTCCTTGAAAAGTGTAAAAAGAAAATAACTTTGGGGAAAAAAGAATGCTGTCGGACGGCCCCCAGGACGGTTTTTCCCCCCTTGTGTTCTGGTGCTGTGATTGGGGCCCTTTGGAAAACTGTTCGTGTTGGGCCCCCTGGTTTCCCCCTGTAGTGCCTTGAGTTGTCAGAAAAACTTGGGTAAAATAAAATATTATTTTATTTATATTTTTTATTTATATTATTATATTTACACTTACAACCCCCAATTTATATGCAGAAACATCAAATTTTTATAAAATATTTAATAAATTTATATATTATTTGGCTTCAAATTCAATTTATTCTGATTAACCCACATATGTTAAATTATGGTAAAAATATCTTTAATTATAAATATAAAAATATATATATATATATAATAATAAAAATAATTATATATATATATTTTAATCAACGGGGGCATGGGGACATCCACCCTTCGCTTCCAGCCCCCGGATCCCTCGAGCGATCTCCAGGCAGGGGCCCCCGGCCCTTTTTAATTCCCCGGACAGGTCTCGTCGAGCTGCCCCAGCCTGATCTCCTGGGTCGTCCCACCAGCCCCTCCCCCAGGGTTGTCTCGGAGAGACAACCAGATGGGGGGGGTGTCCAAGGGAGACACTGGGGTATAGCCTGATTTGGTGATTATGCAAAAAAAAGGCCCATCCCATCTCACGGTGTAAAGCCATTTGGGAAATGGTCCTGCCAACTGTACCCCACATCCGGGCGAAGGGGAAGGGAAAAGACTTTAACGGACCCCAAAGACACTGGATAGCGTCCGGTTTCGTTTCCATAGAGCAAAACGGGCTTTAAAAAAGGCCCTTGAAGAATGCCATTGGTCCTTCGCATAGGTACCAAAATCTCCAATGCTTTTGTTGTTGAGTTCTGGCCCTTTTTTCCAGAAACCGTCTATTGACTTCTCAGTCTGACACCCCCGAGATTGAACTAGCTACATTGGATGTAAAACTCTCTGAAACTTAACTCTGCAAGCTGGATAAACGAATGGGTTCCCTTTAACGGGCCCCCCCAAAGCCCTAAAATTTTGGGTCGGCCCCAGGAGACTCTGGGCCTGGGGGTTTTCACCTCTTGCAAAATGCACGGGAGCCGCCCCCAGTACTCCAAGGAAAAGTAAGGGTCGAGAACTTGATATTGCCTGTTTGCCCATCCGCTTTGGCTAGTATCCCCCTTATCCGTCCAACGGGTTTAAAAGTTTTGGTGCGGGGGCACGCCTTCCCTCCCCCTGAATTAAGGGGGAAAGAAGTTTGAAAAACCCCTCCCCACACTTTACAGCCTTTCAGTACAGATAAAGGCTTGCTTTTAGGCAAAATCTATGACAAAATTTCCCCTGAGTTCAGGTTCCCCTATACCTTTCCCGATGTCCAAGTAAACCCCTTCTTGAGGTCGATGTATTTTGCAAGAAACCCCGACCAAACCCACGACGGTGTTCCAAAATTATTTGAAGCCTAGTATACAGTCTATGGGATTGCCAGGAGAAAATCCGACTGCCCCGGTCTCTGATCCTCAGTAGTGGTTGCGGTCGTTACAAAAGGGATTTGGGCAGAAAAAAGGGGTCACCACCCCCCTCACAGTCGGGGGGAATGGTGCCGACTGCCAGTGGCATCAGGACTGTATGCAGGCCCCAGCCCTAGGTTTTCCCCCCACCTTTAGCATTCAGCAAATATCACAATGCCCGCAGCTTTCCCCCTCTTAGCTTTGGAAATTGCCATCCCAACCCCTGTTACGGTGAGGTTCCCGGATGGAGGGGCCGGCACAGGCACTGTGAAATCGCCTGCACCCCGCTAATGTTTTTGGGGCCCGCCTGGTACAAATGCTCAAAATACTCACCCCCGTTCATGAACCCCAACATGACCCGAAATTATCCGTCATCCCTGATCGGAAATGCAGTCATCGTGAGGAGGGCATAGAGTTCAGCTTTCTCAGGGCTTGGTACAGGGCGAAAGGGCATTTACCAAAAATCCTTTAACCTCCTCAGCAAGATTCCTGATGAAATTTTCCTTTCCCTTCTCGCAGTGTCCAGCCCTACACCCTGTACCATGCAAACTTTATTACATTCAGCCAAACCTTCTCAGTGGTCTCTAAAGCCCGGGGGATGGAATTCTGCCTTGCCCTCGGCGTACACCAAAAGGACTCCGACGCTTCGGTCTTATCATTGAAGTTTTTCCCACAGACAATGGGGCTGTCGGTTGTCATTCTTGAAACCCGTCAAGGGCTGCCATGGGGCCCCCAAAGGCACCCCCTCCTCCCCTTTGTCTGTCCATGAAACCCTTGGGGGGCCCTGGGGGACAGGGTTTTGGGGTGGATACAGGGTAGCCAAACCCGCCTAGGGGATGCCACGAATTGGCACTCCGAAAAACCTTCAGTTTTGGAGGATCCTCCTGTGTGTAACAAGAATGTGGGAAATTCTCTTGGGCCCCTGTACCCCTATCGCTTACCTGTCCGGATGCGGGTTGGAGGTGTACCAGGGGCCAGAAATCCTCATTTTCTACTTAGCAAAAACTGCTGGGTTCAGCTTCCGACCCGGGGCTGACAGACATCTATGCCAGCCGGGCACAGCTGGATACCGATTGAAGTCGCCCAGACAATGGAATATCTCCCGGGGGCAATTTTTCTGCCCAGAGTTTGGCGTTAAAAACCTCTTTCACATCAATTTACAAAATCTAGGGACATATACGCAAAAAAGACATGAAGCCAAAAGCATGCTTTTAGTCTCGCCTAATACGCTACAAACGGTGTCACCCAACTACCGAGGGCTGAAGTCTCTCGACATGGGGTATGGTACACCCCGGAGGTGGGGACCTCGCTGCGGCCCCGACCAGTAATAGGGGTACCCCCCCACTATCAGGCCGCTACCAGGTTTTCTCACCTCGAGGGGAACCACTCAACTCCCCCCCTTCAGTTTCCCCCGATAGCGAGGTAATGCTCATCCTGCATATATATAAAGTAACGAACGCTTTCCAGAGGCTAACAAAAACCCCAATTTCCCGTTGATATGGCTTCAAAAATCTTCCAGAAGTGCACCAGGGCCTTTTTTAAAAGTGAAGTCCCCCGGGGAACCCTGGAAAAAATTTTAAGTTTCGCATGCGCACAAAGGTTCGTGACGTCCGAAACGCTCGCAAGCACCCCACCTCACCCCCCGCTGGCGATCAAAAAAATTTTTTTAAAGAAACAATTTACAGGATAACCCCTAAACACAAGAAGCCATCAGATAAGCGATCGTAAATTCTACCTGCGTGCACTGGCTTCTTCCACTTCCTGTTGGGTGTATGTGGTACCTCCCAGCCAGATGGCAATCAATAGTACTTTCCATAGCTCCTTAGGTGACATCCTTCATTTCATGATTTATGGCGTTTGCCATATGATCTGTTGGAACAGCATTCTCGTTTTCCACTTAGTTACTGATAGGGCTGTTCCTTGACCTAAGGTCTCACCTAAGTTCGAGGGTTCTTATAGGAATAACAAGGCTCTATGCAAATGCCTAGCCACCTCCTCTCAGTCCTGGTTCCACTTCGATACCCTTAAGCTGGCCAGCAGATATTATGAGGATGAATTTTATAGACAGAACACTAGTGACACTGACATATCTTCCCCCACAGATGACACTCATCTCGCTCCTCCTATCTCTCCTTAACCTGTCCGGCGCTTCACTCCCGGCTTCCTACCTACTACGACCAGGCGCTTTACTTCAAAATGATCATAATATTGCATTCATCGAAAACTATGTCGAGGTAGATATCAGCCTTGGCATCCTCTCCTCCTTCTACAACACTGCATCTATACACCTCTCCTTGATAAGCCAGTACACCCACACAATTACCACGGACAAGTCACTCACCATGGTTCAGGCTGACTCATCACCCTTGTTTATTCACAACCAAACTTCATTACACTTCATGGCCTGTCCATCATGATTCCCCTCACCCCTGACACCTCCTTCACAGCCTACAAGATACACCCATTCCCTCTCTCCTTAAACAACAATGTTTACGTACTTTTCACCTGACACCGACATTATCCTCTGGTCAAGCGACCATAGCTTTCTCTTCCTTATATCACCTGATATTCTTACCTCCTGCTCCCCGTGTCTTGTCCAGTTTGCGAGTTTGTTTCGACGTTCCCCGAGGGACCATATTTTCACTCATTTTGTCATATGGCTCTGATCACGGGCAGGAACGTTCGCGCGTCTTGCATGTTTGATCAATTGAATGTCACAGGGGCTGCCCCTTTTCTGCTCAACCTTCCCGGCACACATTTATTATACTTCTTCAGTGACACACAGTTAAGCATCACCTGTAACAAAAACCATACTGATCTTGTGGCCGTTGGTTCATTCATCCTCCCGCGGTTTTGCTGAATTGACTCCCGCCTCATCACTTTACGCTCATATCATCATTTTCACTTCTCATATACACCGTCATCTCCACTGCTCTCCTCGACTTCGCTATACCTCCCCGTCAGCAGTTTTTCCCTCCCTATCACGAACGTAAGATTCCTCCCTTCTTTCGATGATCAGTTGGATCCCTTTGATTTCATACCCCCCCTCACATGTAACCTATGGCCTGTCCATACTATCTACATTATTCGGTATATTAGCCGTCGTGCTTCGATTTTTACTGTATCGTTGCATAGTGATAAAGACATTAACATGCAGACTGCCTGTCAGTACCGGTGACACAGGCGCCATCAGCACTTAGTCTTGTATATTCTCTTGCATTGTCACTGGCTATGCCCGGCTGTTTATCTTGTACATCTTCTTTTACTGTATTCCTACGAATATCTTTGTTACGATTATATTGTACTTTTACGCTACTATAGAATACTTACCTCTATTATTTTATACATGTTTGTCATTTTCTGTATCATGAGTCACATTGATGTTCACATTATTTTATATGATATACTGATTTATTACATTGTATATTAGTATTATTTTATATAATCAATTGATTTTCTACATTGTATACCTTATTGATATTACTAGATGCACTTACTGTTTATCCGTTTGCATTTTAGTATTTGATATGTACTTACTGTTTCATATGTACTTACTGTTTACATATTTTTTGTGAGGAGGATATTTTATGCTTAGGTTGTATTGCTTAGCTAGCTGCGCCTTTTCACTTTCTCTGACACCTTCTCCGGCGGGGACCGCCGTGGTAGCGTGACCGAGCGATGTAATACCCATTTCACATATGGCCTATTTCAACTCACAACAAATCCTCCCCAGAGGGATTTGGTGTAGATCCACTAATGGATCTTGAGTGTTTCGCATAACCTTTATAGCTACAGGACGACCTTGGGGCCACTTGTAGCAGACACCTTCCATTACTCTAATATTGCCATACATATAACACTATTAACTTATAAATATATATTTAATACAATAACACCAGCCTCTACATAGCAAACCCTTGCTAGACACGACAGCAGACGCGACATCCACAGGCCTTCCGCCTCACACACACACACACACACACACACACACACACACACACACACACACACACCCACACACACACACATATATATATCTATATATATTATATCTATAATATATTATATATATATATATTTATATAGATATATAGACATATATATATATATATAGATATATATATATAGATATATATATGATACTATATATATGTATATATACATATAGATACAATATACTATATATATATACACACACACACACACAACCAAACACACACACAACACACACACACACACACACACACGACACACACAAACACGCACACCTATATATTATATATATATATATATATCTATATAATATAGATATATATATATATATGTGTGTGTGTTGTGTGTGTGGGTGTGTGTCTTGTGTGGGTGTGTCTGTGTGTGTGTGTATATATATAATATATATTATTATATATATATATATATATATATAGTAATATATATATATATATATATATATATATATATATACATTTCCATATAAACAATGCAGAAACACACAATATGGAGGGTCATTAACAGACGGAACGCTGACCTCACCCATACTCCCTCCAGCTGCTTCCTACACTCCCTGCAGCTGGGACGCTCACTGCTTGTGCCCCAAGGATGATCCAGTTTACTCAGTTGGCTCGCAGCAGTCACAGTGCGCGGGTCATTGCGACCCAGCGCTCATAGCGCTTTACCCCAAGACATAGCGTGTGCCCCTTTACATGTGTTGTGAGTCATAAGTACGTTTACTACCATTAATGTTCACCGACAGCCTTTTACAACTGGCGGCAGCGTGGTCGTTGCGTTCTTTAAGCTCGTAACATGAATACACAGTCTCCGAAAAACCGCTTGCCCACTCCCGAAGACCATGTCTACAAAACCAGGTGAGAACACGTTTTGGGCCTCTTTATTTCTTTTCCCTTCCTTCTTCTCCCATAAATGTGATAAGCAGGAAATAACAGGAAATGGCAAGTTCTCACACTATTCTTCTGATCAGATCGCATTACCGTGTGATCATGGTACGGGGTCAACAAACATGAATATCATTGATTAGTATTTCTCTCGTTATTAGAAATTTATATTGTTTCAACTGTAACAAATTTAACACATTCATGATTTATCTTATTATGATTATCATTTCATTTATTTTCCTCTCATAGTGTTTTCCCATCTTGACCTGACCTAAAATTTCTCTTTCCCTTAAGGGTCAATAGATGACCACTTGTCTTTCCCGTCTTGACCTGGTCTCACTTCCACTTCCAAGTGAGATGGCCTGAGAGACAGCTCATTGTTCCCATTTTTGTGCCATAGGAATACATGTAGCTTTGTTACATTGCTCACTGATGAAAAATTCTATCAGCACTTGAACGGAGCTTGTAAGGCAATTTATATAACTGTATTATTTTTAGTATAGCGTAGGATCTTCCCTCATATCCCAGGTTTTACATAAATCGCCTAATAAGATCTCCGCTCCAACGTTCGATAGTAGGTACAGGTAAAAGTTATTCATTTGATTGCCAACTTTCGAGTCATTGTAACCCGCAGTTATGTCGATTGATTAATGTAGGACTAGGGTTTAAGCTAGAATTATTATTTGCTTGTTAATCACACCCTTCTCACCCTCTTGAAGTTGCTTGCATGTTTTGGGTATATCCAAAGCGATTGTGTGATTCGTGATAGTTAGATACCCGCAGGGAATGTCACGAGCGCCCATCACAGATATGCAGAAGAGAGCAGGTTATTTATAGATTTTCCTGGATCATTTCGCTTCATTGTATGTCATTTTGGGTATAGGGCCCCCCCATCGATGTAGTCTGACATGCACAGCTAGACATAGCTACCTCGGCAGTTCAGAATTCCTGACCCTGAGAATATTTTCTTGCTAAAAAGCTTGTGAATATTTTTTTTCATGTCACCATTCATTGTTGAATTCAATGTGGTAGTTGAAATAATTTTATATAGCTAGCATTGCTAATTTATCTCAGTTTTGTTTACTGAAGTTAATCTCGTGTTTTTGTAATACATTTTTTCTGTGGGATCACTCTTCATTTTTTCATTCTCACCCACAACTCGCTGTGTCGCTCACCCACACACACCCACTTAATCACTCACTCACAATTCATCCACACAGCAACAAAGACACTTGAAACGGTTTTCATTAATAGGGTAGGGTATTGCCCATAAAGATCTTGACGTTCTCTTTAGCCGCGTGAATTTTTGGTCAGTCTGAACGCAATTGGTTCAATAAATCCTTGCGGATTGCTGTTGTCGTTTACCTTCTCTACACTCATACACGGTTGCCAGGTTCATGCTGATCGCTATCGACGTCTCTCTCTTTGTGAAATAAAACACAAAACGAAAGAATAAAGAAAAAAATAAAGTAAAAACTGCAAATTTATATAGATAACCGACACGGTACCGAAAGAGGTTCCTGCATGGACGTGGACATGAGAGAGTAGCGTCTGGCAAGATGTAGTAATCTTAGGTAATTGCAGCCATTTATTACGAAGAGAATAGTACAGCTGACTGGCAGAGATTCTGTCTGATAAGGATACCATGGATTGGCTCATTGTCGCTCACAGGCAATCCCCTTTCATACACGTCTACATGGGAAACTGACAACGGATTGCAATGTACTAGGGTGGTCAGCCACCCTAGTATATAGATCCAGTCAACTATATTGCGTAAGTCGTTCGTGAACAACATATATATATATATATATATATATATATATATATATATATATATATATATATATATATACAATATAGAATATGTTGTAACAATCCCGCTGGTCGTTACCGTGCAGTAGAGATGTAGGTTGGTAGTATATGTAACAGTAAGTTTCAAGATGTCTAGGGGAAGCAGCGGAATAATTAGAACAAGTAGCTTATAAATTAGTATCAACTATTTAACTTGAAGTTCGTAAAATTTGCAGCTATTATTTGCTTAATTTTATACTTTTATGAATTATTGTATATTTTTGAATTACTAGTTATTATGCAGTTGATTAATATTCTTTATTATCTGTTTTACTTTCACTACCCATTTATAATGAATTGTTGATTATATTCAAGATATTGCTCTTTTATTACCATTAGATCATTCTTATTTAAAGTTTCTTAGTAGTCTTACGTTATCAAAGATGACTATAAGATTTATCTTATTACGTATTATTATAACGCAACAAACATTTAAATATTCCGACAAATTAAATATATTGTTTACTAACAAATTAAATTTCCTTTCAATTCTGAAAGGCGATTTATCACACTCGTTTACCAGAAAACCGTATTAACCGCACATAGTAATAACACCAAGGAACATCACCTTATTTCTTTATGTTCCACCTCAATACCCTAACAAATAGAAAATTATAACATCACCATTGTATACTTGAACACTTACGTTCCAGATGTTCGAAGGTTAATTTTTAGTCCACCCGTTTAATGCGTGTACCTGGGCGAGAGTGAAGCATGGCACTCAGTCGAGACAAGACTTTTCAGTCCACGTCGCACCGAGGTAGTTTCGGGTTCGCTGAAATCATCATACTCGACGCACAATACACACAATAGTTCGAAACGCGGGGCTTTTTTTTTTTTTTTTTTTTTTTTTTATCACTTGTTTACACACAGCCGTAATTTGAGGAGATTGTATAATATATTTTGACTACACCAGTAGGTCTTTGTTTCTGTGCGAACATTGTTAACATGACAAAGATGACCTGGGCAAACATTGACGCAACTGGCTGTGAGCGGAAGGAGCGTGAATACAGCAAGAGAGACGCATTTGGTGCTGCTCCCTGTGAAGACCTCGTTTGTGCCTTGTGGCCTGATATACTTTTGTGTTGCACTTTTCTAAGCTGTATCGTAGCATTGTGAAATGCTGTTTGTTCCCCCTGTATTGTGCTATAGAAAAGGTACAGGTAAAATAACTTGTTCAAATAAAGGAATGACTGTCATTTTGTTTTATTTCGTGCCTTCCACGTGGGCCGTTTTTCCCCTCTTGGTGTTCGGGACGCTGTGATGCTCGTGCCTCTTGGAGCGTTCAGTTTACACGACTTGTGGATAGACTCCCGTCTGCCTAAGCCTGCCATGTTTTGGTGGCAGAGAACGATGGCGGTCGCGTAACAAATGGTGCAGAAGTGGTGATTTGTGATATTTGATATGAGACACCCGATTTATCATGTCAATCCAAGCTGCGGCAGCCATGAGGGAGAGAGGCTATGCCATGGCAGGCACGAGTGAGGTGAAGCCGAGCCAGATGGACCTGATCACTGCCATGCTGGCCGGTATGAGGGAGGAATGGCACAAGGGCAGAAGAGCATGCACAATGGGCAAAGAGCAGGCACAGAAGGGCTGCTAGCAGGCGCCCATCTCGTTCTGTCCACTTGTTGGGGTGCTATGAGCATCGTTCATCTGTGAAGGATGGAACTCAAGCAGTACCCGACAAGGTCCTGCAACAGCGTGAAGAGGTGGAACTGATGGAGGAGGTGCAGACTCTGAAGGGCGGAGGTTCAGGGCCTGAAGGGAGGAAGTGAAGGCGGAAAGGCGGCGTCATGAGGTAGTAAACGTTGCAAGCAATAGAGGTCAGAACGATTTTCGCAACAGATCCAGAGTGTCAGATTTACTGGGGTCTGCCTGGGGTCTGTTGCGAGGAACCCTCGGGCCTCGCAGCGACGTGTCGGAGCCAGTGGTTGCTGCAGAAGGCTGGGGACCCATCGGAACTGCTCCTCAGCTTCCAGACATTCTGTGAGCGCGTAAGCCAGCTGAGTACGACGGGAAGGTGGCCTTGAGGCATATGTCGCCCAATTTGAAATGCTGGCATCTGCCCAGGGCTGGAGCAGGAAAGAAGGCCCTGCAGCTGTAACAGTGCTAAGGGGCCCTGGCGGTGAAGTGTTGGGCATCTGCCGCCATACCACCGCTTTTACACCAGCGTGCAGAGGCTTTGAAACGCCGTTTCGGGCACCACCACCAGCCGAGGTATACGGGAGGCCCGTTGAAAGAAGCGGACTCGTGAGTGGCGAGACACTGTCCGCTGGCACCGGATTTTGAGGCGCTGGTCAGGAGGACATACCCTGCGGCTGCGGAAGAAGATGATCGTGGTCCCTGGCCCGCGATTTCTTGTTGACGCTTTGCAGGACCAGCAGCTGGTCAATCTCCTTCAAGCAGGCCACCTGAGGACCGGCAGGTGGCGCTGGCGAGGGCCTTGAGTTCGAGCCTTCCTGAAGGCAACCAGTGGCCTTAGGTCCACTGGCTCAGCCCCGCCATGGACCTCCGGGGCCGGAAGGCCCTAAAGTGGGAGAAGGTAGCATGTGAGAGCTGAAGGCCAAGCACTTTCCAAGCTTGTGTTGGGCTGCAGAGAGGCAGGGACATGATGAGTCGGGTCGGAGGGAGCCGGAGAACACGTCTCTCAAACCGGACAGATTCTGATGCCTTCCAGCAGTGCTGCAAGGCCTGTGGGCAGTATGGTCCCCTCCGAGTGCAATGTCATAAGGCTACGGAATGGTAAAGGGCGAACTTCGGACAGGCTGGAGAAGGGGGCCGAAACACAACCGTCTCGGTTCCGGGCCCCGACTTGGGTAATCTTTTTTTTTTGTTTTTTTTTGCCGTCGAAACAGCACGATGCAGGTGGGGGCTCAGTAGATGGTAAGCCATGCCGCCTGACAGTGGACACTAGGGCTGAGAAGACCCTAGTGCGGCCTGGGGCCATGGTGAAAAAGAAGATGATGTTAGCCCCAGTAGCGGTGATGAGGACGTGGCAGACGCTGACCGAGATGACGAGCATTTGGACCGTGAAGGCGATGCAACAGATGTCTATGGTGACCATGAGCCAGCTCTTGGGGCAGGAGATACCCCTCTTTGTGCCACTGCCAATTTACCCCAGCGAGAGCGAAGAAAGCCGCGCTTGATGAAAGATTTTTGTGTTTCTGAGAACTGATTTACAGTTAAGGTTACTTTTGTTTGAAAGAATTTTGTTTGTTCCTGAGGACTAATTTTATTTAAATTTTCTGTAGTTTTGTTTCATGTTTAGTATGTCGAGCAGACAGGTCGTCCTGCTTGATAGGGGGGGATAGTGCTACGCCAGTGGGTCTTTGTCTCTGTGCGAAACATGTGTTAACATGAAAAGGATGACCTGGGCAAACATGATGCAACTGGCTGTGAGCGGAGGAGTGGAGGAACAAGCCAAGAGAGACGCAGTTGGGTGCTGCTCCTGTGAAGACCTCGTTTTGTTCCCTTGTGGCCTATATAATTTGTTTTGCCCTGGTATAAGCTGTATCACGTGCAGTGTGACATTCTGGTTTCCTCCTGTATTGGTGCCTATCGAAAAGTGTAACAGGTAAATAACTGTGTAAATAAAAGAATGACTGTCCTTTTGTGTTTTATTTTCGTGCCCTTCACGTGACGGTTTCCTTTCCCCATCTTGTGTTCTGGGATGCTGTGATCTCGGTGCCTCTTGGAGAAGCTGTTCGTGTTCACGACCCTGTGGATATCACGCCGCTGCCTAGCCTGCCTTGAGTTGGGGTGACAGAGAGACAGGCAGTTCGGCGTAACACATATTATATATATATATATACTTATATATATATATCATATCGATATATATATAATTATATGTATACACATATACAGACATACATTTATATGCATGAATATCTATACATTATTCATATATATGTGTACATACATGTATATATATGTATTTGGCTTCAAATTCAGATTTTATTCTGATGTAACACCCATCATGATGTCTACAATCTATGGTAAAAATACATTGAATATATATATATATAATATATATATATATATATAGATTATATATATATATATATATCATCATCATCATCAGGGGGCTAATGCAGACGGGGGTGCATGGCAGCATCCACCCTTCGCTTCCAGCCACCAGGATCCCTCGAGTCGAGTCTCCAGGCAGGCCCACGGCCCATCTCTAATTCCTCGCGACAGGTCTCGTCGAGCTGCCCTAGCCATGAATCTCCTGGGTCGTCCCACCAGAGCCTCCCTCCCCCAGGGTTGTCTCGTAGAGAGACAACCAGATGGCAGGTCGTCCACAGGGAGACTAGCTAGGTATAGCCTGATTGGTTGATTAATGCAAATAAAAGGTCCCATGCCAGTCTCACGGTGTAAACGCCAGTTGGACATGTGGTCCTGCCAACTGTACCCCACGATCCGGCGAAGGGAGAAGGGAAAAGACTTTAAGACGAGACTCCAAGACACTGGATAGCGTCCAGGTTTCGCTTCCATTAGAGTCAAAAACTGGCTGTACAAGAAGGCTTGAAGATATGCACATTGGTCCTTCGCATATGTCACCGATCTCCAATGCTCTTGTTGTTGAGTTCATGGCGGCCTGTTTGCCAGACCAATCCGTCTGTATGTGACTTCTCAGTCCTGACAGCCCAGAGATCTGAACTACGCTACATTGGATGTAAAACTCTCTGTAACTTCAACTCTGCATAGCATGGATCAACTGAATAGGTTACCCTTAACAGGCCCCCCAAAGTCTGAATTTTGGTCTTGTCCCAGGAGAACTCTAGCCTAGGGCTTTCACCTCATGTCTAATGCATCAGGAGCCGCCACCAGTGACCTCCAAGGAAAAGTTCAAGTCAGAGAACGTGATATTGCCTAGTGTTGCTCCATCCTGCTTTGGCTAGTAGCTCTGCCCTTATCCAGTTCCAACAGGTGTTGAAAAGTGTTGGTGCAAGGCCACGCCTTGCCTCACCCCTGAATTAACAGGGACGAAGTTTGACACCCCTACGACACTTTACAGCACATTTCAGTACTAAGTATAAAGGCTTGCTATGAGGCAATACTCTATGACAGAATCCCCTGAGTCTCAGGCTCTCCTATACCGATTCCCGATGTACCAAGTCAAACGCTTCTTGAGGTCGATGTAGTTTGGCAAGCAACCCCGACCAAACGCACGACCCGGTGTTTTCCACAATTACTTGAAGCTCTAGTATACAGTCTATGTGGACTTGCCAGGAGTAATCCAGACTGCTCGGTCTCTGATGCTCAGTATGTGGTTGCGGGATCTGTGTACAGAAGATGTGGGCGAGACACTTCCAGAATGGATCACCACCCCCCTCAGCAGTCAGGGAATGGTGCCGACTGCCAGATGGCAGTCAGGACTGTATGCAGGCCCTAGCATAGGTTTTCACCTCCACCTTTAGCATTCAGCAAGGATATCACATAATGCCTGCAGCTTTCCCACTCTTCAGCGTGGGAAATTAGCCATCCTAACTCGTGTTACGGTGTAGTGTTCCTCGTGATGGATGGGTCCCGGCACAGTCGACTGTGAAATCGCCTGCATCCCAAGCTAACTGTGTTGGAGGTCCTGCCTGGTTACAACTGCTCAAAATACTCAACCCCATGTTCATGAACCCGCAACATGACCTGAAATTATCCGTCTATCCCTGATCGTGGAAACGTCAAACTGCAGTCATCTGTGAGAGGGCATAGAGTTCAGCTTTCTTCTCAGGGCTTGGTATCAGGGCGAGGTCATTTACCAACAAATGGCCTCAACCTCCCTCAGCAAGATTCCTGATGACTGTTTCCTTGTCCCTTCTCGCAGTGTCCTAGCCCTACACCCTGTACCGATGCATACTTGATTACATTCAGCAGCCTTGTCTCAGTGGTCTCTCATGTCGCCGGGAGATGGAATTACTGCTTGCCCTCGGCGTACACCATGGACTCCTGATCTGCTTCGAGTCTTATGCACTTGAAAGTTTTCCCGACAGACAATGGTCTGTCCGGTTGTCATTCTGTGACCAGTCAAGACTGCCATGGTGACCCAAAGGCCACTCCTCCTCCCCTTAGTCTGTTCCTAAGTGAAACCCTTAGGGTGGCCCCTGGAGGGACAGGGATTTTGGAGTGGACCTACAGGGTAGACCACAACAGCCTATGTCATTGCAACGAACTTTGGCACTCCGAAAAACACTTCAGTTCTGGAGGATCCTCTTCGTGTGCTAACAAGAATGTGTAAATTCTCTTGGCCACTGTACCCATATCGCTATACCTGTCCAGCGATGCGGGTTGGAGCGCTGTACTACCAGGAGCCCAGAGTCCTCATTTTCTGGGACCTTAGCAAGCTGCTGGGTTCAGCTTCCGATCCCGGGGCTGACAGACATCTCATAGCCAGCTCGTCACAGCTGGATACCGCATTGAAGTCGCCCAGTGACAATGTGAATATCTCGCTGGGGGCATTTGTCTGCCCAGAGTTTGGCGTAACGCCTCTTTCACATCAATTTACAGAATCGGTAGGGACATATACCGCGCTAAGAGACATGAAGCCAAAAGCATGCTTTCAGTCTCATGCCATAATAACGCTCATCATCCGGTGTCACCTCAACTACCGAGGGCTGAAGTCTGCTCGACATGCTATGGGCTACACCTGGAGGTGTGACCCCTCGCTGGCGGCCTGACCAAAGTAATAGGTGTAAACCCCCCACCACTATCAGGCCGCTACCAGGTCTTCTCACCTCTGAGTGGGAACCACTCAACTCCCCAGCGCTTGCAGTTCCCGCGATAGCAGAGGTAACTGCTCATCCTGCATATATATAAGTAACGAACGCTGTCACGAGAGGCTAACACAAAACTCAATTTCCTGTTGATATCGTGCTTCAAACATCTTCCAGAAGTGCACCAGTGCATTGCTTTTTTAAAAGTGACAGTCCACCGGGGAACACCTGGAAAAAATTTTAAGTTTGCGCATGCGCAACAAGGTCCGTGACGTCCCGATCGCTCGGCAAGGCACCTCACCTCACCCCACCGCTGGACGATCAGGAAATTTTGTAAATGAAACAATTGACAGGATCGACGTAAACACAAGAAGCCATCAGACATCAAGCGATCGTAAATTAATGACACTATCACCTGCCTGGAATTCACCCAAAAAACGATGGATGAACTGGCCGCTAAAGTGACTAGCTTGGAGAACGAATCGCCATCTCTCCTCTGACCTAGAAGACACTCTCCATGAAAACAATCACCACCCAAGTCCGGAACTCAGGGGACGATCGATGAACTACCAAGACAATCAAGGCCGCCGTAAACAACCTCGATGTGTGGCATTTGCAAGATGACCCTCAGGAGAACTGGGAGCAGTGCCAGGTGAAAGTTTTGAAGCTTCTGATGGAAAAGCTGAACGTAAGTCCCGCATATCAAGCGCGTTGCAATAGAGTTTGAGGAAGCTCTGGCAAACCCACCAGAACCGCCCGAGTGACATCGTCGCGAAGTTTCTCGTCCTCCGCCGATAAGAGAAGCCGTTTTCCGTGACAGGAGGACGGTTGCGAGACGAGAAGGAAAATTCGCCTACTTCACTATCGCAACGTTGATAGTCAGGGAAAGACAGGCTGGAGGAGATCGACCGCGAGGCGGGAAGTGGACGCTGAGCCGCGCGCCGTCGCCGCAAGCCCCCACCACGACCTCCGTCTCCCCTCCCCCTCAGACCGGAATCCATGCAGAGTTCCCTCTGCGCTGTCTCACGCGGGTCTCCTACTGGCCAGCGCCACGCTCTCTCCTCGCCAGCACCCTCAAACGCCAGGGCCCTCTTCAAGCCGAAGCCAGTCGGTGCCACGAATACCACAGAGGCTGAGCAGCGTGAGAAGAACAGACGCAGGTTTACCAGTCAATCATAGTAAGGGTTACTGAGGTTAATGTTTAGCATTGATTCCAATTTAATGAATGTTAGTGATCTCGATTGTGTAATACTCTCCATTATGGAACTCCGATAACTCGGAAGTAATTACTATAATTTCCACCCATACCGCAGATGTACAAATCAACTGACCAGACATAGTTCTCAGGTCTAATTTAGGTCTCGATAATCCGACTGCAAATAACTATTTCACTGATTCTCAACTCACAATGTCCTCCAGCTGTTCTACACATGTGATTAATCGGTTATAAGTCTAATATTAACAGCATCCCTCTCATTTCTCGATACATTCATAGACCATGCTTACATCACAAACTTCCACTTTGATATCTTGTCCTTCTGTGAGACCAAATTAACTACAGATATACAACTCTCTCTAATGTACCTAATTACAATGCCTATACCAACAATTTATCCCGCCAAAGTGGGTGTGTGGCCTTGTATGTGAAGAACTGTCATGATTCGCAACTACAGCCGAGATCTAACTATTATTGAGCATTGCTTTAGAAACTCTTTTTTATATAATTAAAAAATCAGAGGTAAATATGGTGGGTCGCGTAGTGTTAGCGACGACCTCACACAGATTTTAAAGGACATAATGAGGTATTAAGTGAAGAAAGCAAACATTGTATTATTATACAGGTGGGGGGGGAGGGGGGGGGGGGGGGGGGGGGGGGGGGGGCATTTAATGTAGATTATTGAAGAATATATCAGATGCTAATGTACAAGATTCATAGAGCCCTATTCAATTCAAAATTGTTTTTACGTCTGTAACTCTAACCTACACAAGTGAGTCCTACGTCAGCCACGCTGATAGATCATCATTTGCTACCAACTATCCCCATGTCATTCACACAACCATCTCTGACGCATTTCCCATCTTTTCAACTTTCAAATCGGGAAACAAGGAGGGAAATAATATAACCTACTGGTTTAACGAAGGCAGATATTGGCCAATTTAGGGATTCCTTGACAAATGTATGCTGGGATTTAGTTTGGTGCTCAATTGACCCTAATATAGTTTACGGGGATAACTTTATCACTATCTTTTTCAGCCGGTATTATAAGTATTTTCCTGTAAATAAATCATCAAACCAAAATCAGCATGATAAATCCTACATAACTCCAGCAATCAAGGCTCTTATAACTGAGAAGACAGTCTCCAACGCCTATATGCATAACGGCCCGTTACATATGGAGGTCGTTCCAGATGAGCGCGTATCATCTCATTAAATAATTCGCTCCTGCCTGCAGATCATACTAATAAACAGAAGAATTCAAAGGACTAACTCAATAACTGCAGAACACATGGAAGCTCATCAGTTTTCAATTCTGAACAGAAATAATAAATCTCATAATCAACGATAGAAGTAGAGGTAGTCATTCTCGAGAGTTCTTTCAACTTCCTCACTATATCATATTATTTCGTTAATGTGCAAATAGCCTTAATTAACAATGTCTCTCATCCATTCCATGTTTCAAGAATTTCATGGGCCTTCGCAACACACAATCTATCTTTAACTTCCGTAACCGATCCGAACTCTCTGAAGTAGTAATAAACTGAACAACTCTGCCCCCGTTATGAATGGCATCACAGCACCATCTCATTAATCCACTTTGCCTCCATCTCCCGTCCGCTGCTCCACTTATGCAACACTTCACGTCTACGGGTATATACCCAGACAAACTCAGACAGCAAAGGTACTCCAGTTCACGAAATTCAGGTTTGCAAAACCAATATTTATAACTACAAACCAGTATCAGTTCTGCCGTAATAAGTAAAAATTCTGAAAATCATTTAATCAGATTGGAAACTATCTTCATACGCAACAGTATTTGTCAGATTGTCAATTTGGATTTACGAGGAATAAATCAATTAAATGGGTGTTATGTCATTTACAAACCAAATCTACAAGGCCTTTCATAATAATAAATTCACTGTTGCTGTATGTCTAGATTTAGATCTAAGCTTTGATACGATTATCACCCCAATTCTGCTCTCAAAACTATCTCTTAGGTTCAGGGGCTCTGCAACCGCTTGTTTCGGGTTTCATATCTTTCAAACAAATCAATTTTGTTTCATAGATGGATCCCATTCGTTGGCCTTCCATTATCTCATGGTGTCACCAACAAGGGTCACTGTTAGGGCCTCTTCTTTTCTGATTTTCATCAATTTTTGGGTAAAGAACTCCCCGTATCTGAATTCATCTTATATGCTAATGACAGTAACCTCTATGCGTCAGTAAAGATATCAATCACGCATTTAGTAACAGCAACAGAGAACTCGACACTCTCAGTAATTGGATTTCTTCAAACAAACTGATGCTGAACGTTTTAACCCATATGTTATATTTCAATCGTATAAGAAACTTCCCTACACTTTTGCCTGTAAGTATTAGAACATAAAGCCTTGTTTAAGGAAAACCGAAACTAATTCTTCTCGGAGTAATCATTGATAACTAAGTTATCGTGGAAAAGTCATACGAACAGTATGCGTCAAAAATTAATAACCAGTGTGGTATCTTGTAACCATATGCGTGATTTTCCCTTCATCACAATGAATGGCCGAAATGCATATATTTCTCATTTAATCTATCCACATCTTAACATACTGCACACTGTCTGGGAGCTGTCCAATGAACCACGCCTAAAGCCCGTATAACGGCCCCAAACGAGTATCCGAACAATTGCTCGATTAAGCAAATATGACCATACCATGAGGCATTTCACACTGAAACTATTGAAGCTGAGAGATATAAATACCCAACTTTTTGTGCCTCTTCATTTTTAAATGTGTCAATATCTACGAAAATAAACTTTTTTCGGTTCGAAATGATTTAAGATATCCTCTGCGATCAAACTCACTATTAAAGCACCCAACTATAGGCTCAAACCAATCAAAAACATGTATTTTAAGAGGTAAGTGTATGGAAAAATATGCCCTTACATCTTCACAATGCTCGTCACTGCTGTCACTCAAAAAATCGTTGAAGACCGACCTATTACTCATGTCAGAGTGAATACTAATGTTTAGGACAAATGTAAAAAGTAGTTTGAATAAGTAATTATACAGGTACATAGACAGCGGTTATTTCATGCATCTGTACATAAGTGTACAATGTATCTATATAATAGATTTATAAATATATGTGTATGTGTACATGCAAATGCATGTAAGGTTGATATAAGCATATTTGTGTGTGTGTGTATATATATGTGTGTGTGTGTGTGTGTGTGTATGTCTGTATATGTATACTGTATGTAGATGTGTATAAGTGTTTCACATATCTGTATATATGTATGTATGGTGTGTATTTATGTATATGTATGTGTATACATTGTGTTGTGTATAGGTATGTATGTTTATGAGTGTATGTGTATATAACTGTATGGACTTATGTATGTCGTATGTATATATGTGTGGATGTGTGTATACTATAGACATAATCTTGTGCAATATTTTGTTTTAGTGTTTTGTTATTTATGAATAACATTAATTATTTTATTAACAACTTAGTCCGTCTACCTAGTCTTCCTTTGTTTATATGTATGTGTGTATATTCGATATAATCTTGTGCAATATATCATTTCAGTGTTTATTTTTTTATGAATAAAATTATTTTTTATTACAACTTAGGTCCGATCTACTAGTCTGTCCTTTGTTATATATCGCCATATTGTATATTTTTCTATTTTTTACTGTGTATTTTGTCTCCAATCACCTGCAGTGCAATGACTGAGTCTAAGATTTAAATACACGTTAATTCCTTATAAATAAGGTGCCTCCTTAAGAGAACTTGTGTTCCTCAGAAGCTCAGCATTCTATTTTTATTTTGTGTATGTCAAACTGTTTTTATGTATATTGGCTAAATACACGTTATCAATCAATCAATCAAGACCTGGAAGTTCCAAGCGCCTACCCGGAAAGCATGCCTGAGGTTAAGCCTCAGGTGGTCACTGGGTGCACGCCACCTCTGCTGCCCTCTCCAACTCTGCCCCAAATAAAGGGGGTCGGCAGGCTGCGGGACCGCCCATCCACCTGTGGGGTTCCCGAGGGCTTTGCCCACAAGCTTCATGGTGGGTTGGCAGGAGGGACAAGTAACTCTCGTTCCAATCCTACGCCCTGACATTTGCCCTCCCAGCGGGACCCACAGCCCGCCTAGCTTGCTAGGTGGGAGGGACAACACCCCTCCCCCCAGCATATCCATTTATTTTTGACGTTGCCGGTGGGTCTTTCTGCGGGGAGGAGGACTGGCAAAGCCTATCCCACCCCAAGCCGCCCCATTACCCCAGGGTGGCTAGGGGGCAGGAGTTGGTATGGAGCCAGAGTGTATCCACACGCTGGTGGGCCATAGCTCTGTACCTCTGGAGCCTCCTGCTGCTCCGAATCCCCACAGTTTAGCCTGGGACCACAAGGTTCCCAGTTACCCTGGGTTGGCCACGAAGGAGTGCAACTGCGAAGTCTTGATGATAGGAGAGGCTGTGACCTGCAGGGAGACTTATGGCTGCTCTTTTCGTACTGAGCTAACCAGTGGTGGAAGCTGCAAGCGTACAGGCAAGCAAGCACTTAACACTATCCTAGGCTTGACCACACCAACGCTATCACATCACCTTGTGCGTGAAGCACACCACCCATTATATAGATATAATATATATATATTATATATAATATATATATATATATATATATATATATATATATATTAATATATATATGGCCGGAAATATGTGAAAGTCAGATGGTGCAAGGTCAGGAGAATAAAGAGGATGAGGAAAGATGCTATAGCCACAGGACCGCATTTCCATCTGGACAATGTGAGAGTTCTGAACAAGGGCATTGTCTTGTAGGTGGTGGACAACGTTGGTCATCTTTCCGCACCTCTTGTTTTTGATAACCTCCCGCATTTTCTGTAATAGTTAAACATATTAAGCTCCTGTAATTTTAATACCTTTTACTGGGAAATCCATCATCACTCCACTATGTTGGTCTTAAAAGAATGAGAGCATGACTTTCCCTACTGAGGGTGTGTGATGCAGGACTTTTTTGGGGTGGTGGTGAGTCAAAGTGGATCTTAGTTTCTAGATAACACACACACAAGTGTACACACATGCACCCACTGTAAGAGTCTCTGAAAAAAAAAAAAAAAAATGCACCCACTGTAAGTCTCTGAACCCTTAGTACATTGGTTATGGCTGGTTGGCAGTGATAGTGGTTGTAAATGGCTTGACTCTTTATTATGAAGAGTACAACCCAGTGAGGGGAACACATGAGATGATGTCTTAGGGTAAGCGCTGGGTGCGGGGTTGCTTGACCAGCCAACCAGCCCTGGTGGGACCAGAGGCGGTAACGACCTGGTGACGTTGAGTGCTGTGCACAAACTGAGTAAACTGGGTCATCCTTGGGCACAAGCAGTGAGCGTCCACCAGATGCGGGGCATCGGGTACCAGCTGCGGGAAGTATAGGGGCAGCTGCGGGAAATGTAGAGGGGAGCAAGGTGAGGTCACCATTTCCGTCTGTTAATAACCCTCCAAATTGCTCAGCCACCTACTAATGCCTCGCCCTCGAGGCGCCTTAGATTGACCTCAAGGGAAACCCAAGTTTGGATGGTCCTGATTTGCTTGTCATCTCGTTCTTGTGTGCGTTGTCCTTGCTGCATCTTCGTAGTTGCTCATCCTTATCGTCTTCTTCTTCCTGGTCCCTGGTATAATCCATTCGTCCTCGAAGGTCTCGCACAAGTCTTCCTTGAATTCAGATTCATCTAGACTTCTTTATAGTCCTTGTCCAGGTCTAACTCGGTGGTGTACTCATCTACACGTTTTTGCAGATCTCATCCATGTCCTTCTCAGCTGCATGTTCGTCCTCACATCCTCGTAATCTTCGTTTGGATCTACGGGCGTCCGGGCAGGAGGCGTCCTCTTCCTCACAGGTATGTTGACCACATACCTGTGATGACGAGCTCCTTGAGTTTGACTGGATCAGCGGGCATCCAGGCAGTTGGCGCCCTTCCCCAGCATCCTGCGCTGGTGAGTTCCTGGTCCTTCACTGGATCATGGGGCAGCTTAATACCTGCTCTGAAGAACATCCTGGTCCGCGGGCTTTTAGCGATCTTCTGGTGACGTCCTTCCTACAGCGTCCTAAGGTGACTGTTTCTGCAGCAGGGTCCTCCTTCGGTGCCGTGTCGGATATTGGTAAACCAGATTATATTATCAGGGCCAGGATAGTAAGAGCAAAAGAAAGGCAACAGAGAAGAGGGGGTGTTAAGTGCCACTAGCCAATTCTTTATATAAATTTACAGTTTTTAATGTTCGTTTTTGCTTTATTTTCATCTTTTCTTCGTTTGTTTTGTTGTTTTGCTTTCAGAAAGATATAGAAGAAAATAGGAGAGGGAGACGTCAGTAGCAATCCACATGGACCTGGCTTGAACTACTAACTGTCTCTGATAGATATGAAAATAGATAACGGAAACAACAACCCCAGTCCACAAGGATTTACTTGAACCAGTTGTGGCACACAGAGAAGAAATAAATGTAAAATAAGAAATTGTACATCATGTACAAGTCACTCGTCACAACAAAATCGTGGGTAAAAAAGAGGTGCATCATCAAACCCTGTTAATGAAAAGGTTTCAGTGTCTTTTGTTCAGATGAGTGAGCGAGTGTGTGTGTGTGTGTGTGTGTGTGTGTGTGTGTGTGTGTGTGTGTGTGTGTGTGTGTGTGTGTGTGTGTGTGTGTGTGTGTGTGTGTGTGTGTGTGTTTGTGCGACTGCGAGCCTGAACGAGAGTGAAAGTGAGACTGAGCTCACACAGAGAATGAATCACAAACATAAAGATTAATGTTCAATATTACAAAACTGTGATAAATTAGCAATGCTATTTTTACAAAATTATTTCAATGACCACATTCAATTCAACATTTAACGGTATGCAGCAGAACGTATGCATTAATGAATGGTGACGTGAAAAAAATATTCGCAAGCTTTTCAGTAAGCAAATCTTGGGATCAGAAATTCTGAATTGCCAAGGTTGCCATGTCTAGCTATGTATGTCAGACTTCATTGACGGGTGGGGATCCTGTACCCAAAATGCCGTAGAATGAAATGAATTGAGCAATGAAAATCTATAACCTGCTCTCTTCTGCGTATCTGTGATGAGCGCTTGTGACATTCACTACAGGTATCTAACTATCACAAATCACACGATTGCTTGGGATATACCCAAAACATGCAAGTGACTTCAAGAGGATGAGAGGGGTGTGATTAATAAGCAAATACTGATTCTAGCTTAAACCCTAGTCTTACATAAATTAACGGACATAACTGCTGGTCACACCGACTCGAAAGTTGCCAATCGAACAAATAACTTCGGTTTTACCTGTACCTACTCTCATAACATCGGAGCGGAGATCAATTATGCAATTTACGCAACCCCGGGTTATATCAGGTATCCCTGTGGACTATGATATGGTGGAAGATCCTAACACTATACTCAAAATAACAAATTTATATAAAATCGCGTTACAAGCTTCGTTCTAGCTCTCCCTTCTAAAATGAGCGGTCATATCTTGGCCTTCCCACGTCCTGACCGACCAGAAGGGATAGAGAAAGTGCAGTCAGGTCAAGATGGGAAAACGCGCTACGAGAGGAGATATAAATGGTATGATTGATATTTGTGAGAAAGATAAATGCACGAAATGCTTAATTTTTGTTGTAGTTTTGAACATATGAAATATCTAATTACAAGAAAAATTCATTACCTCCTTAACTAATAAACGATATCATGTTTGTTGACCACATTACCGGATCACAACAGGTTGCGATCTTAAGTCATAAGAAAAGTGTGAGAACGTGCCCTTTGCTGTCACTTAGCACTTTTACCAAACAGAACCAGCGTGAGAATGGCTGCACATTCGGCTTAACACATTGGTGGGAGAAGAAGGAAAGGGAAGAACTGAAATAGGCTCAAAACGTGTACTCACGTGGTTTTGGAGACGGTCGTACCGTGGAAGCTGGTCGAGCGAATTTCGGAGACTGTGTGTCTGTGTTGCGAGCCAGAAGGACGCAACGACCACCCTGCCGCCAGTTATAATGACTGTTGGTGAACAGTAATGGTAATCAACATACTTACGACTCACAATACATGTAAAGGAAAACACGCTATGACTTGGATAAATGCTTTGCAGGGTCGCGTGTCCGTCCATCCAGCCGGAAGGCTGGTGGTGTGACGATGACCTGCGCATAGTGACCGCTGAGCACGAACTGAGTAAACTGGGTCAGCCTCGGGCACAAGCAGTAACCGTCCACCGGATGCGTGGCATTGGGTACCAGCTGCGGGAAGTATGGGGACACCTGCAGGAAATGTAGGGGGGAGCAGGGGTGAGGTCACCGGTTCCGTCTGTTAATGACCCTCCATACACACACACATTTACATGTATTTATCACAAAAAAAAAAAAAAAATTTTGGTCCCCTTTTTTTAAAATTTTAAAAAAAAAAAAAAAAATTATTTTTTTTTATCTCTCTCTCTCTCTCTCTCTCCTCTCTCTCATCCTCGTCTCTCTCTCTCTCTCTCTATATAGATATCTATATATATATATATATATATATATATATATATATATATATATTTATATACATTTAAACATATATAAATGAACACACACACACATACACGCACATACACACCCACACACCCACACACTCACACACCACACACACACACACACACACTACACACAGCCACACACACACCCACACACAACGCACAACACACACACACACACACTACCATACACACACGTACATTATATATATATATATATATATATATATATAGATATATTATGATATATATATATATATCTATATATCTATATATGTTGTGTGGTGTGCGTGTGTGTGTGTGTGGTGTGTCTTGTGTGTGTGTGTATATAGATATTATTATATATAAATATATATATTATATAATAGAATTATCTATTTCTATATATATATATATAACATACATACACACCACACACACACACACACACACACACAACACACACACACACACACATATATATATATATATATATATATATATATTATATATATATATATTATATATGTATATATATATATACATATATATATTATATATATATATATATTTATATATATATATAATGTATATAGTATATTGATATATAATATATATATATATATATAATATATATTATATATGTATATCTATATATATAATATATGTGTGTGTGTGTGGGTGTGTGTGTTGTGTGGTGTGTGTGGGTGTGTGTGTTATGTGTGTTTGTATATATATATATATATATATGTTTATATATAATTATATATATCTAATAGATAGATATAATCTATATATATAGATTGTAGTTGTGTAATATATATTATAGATATATATATATTAAATATATATATATATATATAATATATATATATATATATATAATATATAGATATGAGTGAAAAGGAAACATCCAACAGTAAAAATGAACTAATTGTGAGCGTCCACCGTTTATTCAATTGCATCCGTTGCGCTAGATTAGATGTTGATGATGCGTTTCTTCATGTTCGTAAGTCGCTTAGATTGCTTTGAGAAGTCACCCCTGCTCAGTTTGTTGAAGACCTCTTAGCCATTGCTGCGCGCAGAGCTTCTTTTGAGAGCGAACGTCATCAAAGATCCCTCCGCAAGAAATTGAAGAGTCTTTGTTCACAGAGCGCGTGGGTAATTTGAGGGGGGGGGGGCTTATTGACTCGGTCGTAAATTTATCGTCTTCTTCCCCCTTCACGTTATGAAACCGACCTTTTAGGTTTACGTTTATCACTGTTTAGATTATATTAAAGGTCTTGATAGTTTCATTGCGAAGCAAAACAAATCCTCAACTAAAGATCTCAGCTACATTAAAGGTGTCATGTTCAGTCCGATTCTTGATTTATTTAACGATTTAAAAGGCTTACCCCGACGTTATTTCTTGGCCTCTAAATCACTTAAACGTAATTTGGACATTATAACTATCAAAGCCGACAAAGGTAACAACGTAGTTATTTATCCTTAATAAATCTGATTATACAAGCAAAGCTCATTCCCTCTTGAACAACAACTCGACGAATCAAAAACTGAACTCCAACCCTTACTCTACTGTCACGGAATAATTTCGTAAAAACCTTAGACGTATTGCTGCCTTATGCCCTGACCACAAATTCTTTGGTCCCTTTAGAACGGTTAATCCCTCTATTCCGTATTTTTATAGTCTTCCTAAAACTCTCAAACAGAGCCTCCCTCTAAGACCTATTATTTCGTCTTGCAACTCGGTTACCCGTCCATTAGAGTCTTGGCTAACGAGCGTTTTATCTCCTTTATGGGTCCCCTTTTCGATAGTCATTTAACATTCCGATGGATTTTCATGGATAAGGTTAGAACTTGCGGGGAGGGGGGGGGGGAACGCACGGTGAGAAATTAGTGAGGTTTGATGTAGATTCCTTCTTTACTAATGTCCCGTTCGATGATGTGTTAGAATTTCTAGAAAGAAATTTTCTTCAGCTCGTGAGAAGATCCCTATTCCGGTCAATTGCTTTATCGATCTCATTCGTTAGTGCGTCACGAATAATAATCTATACTTTTGACGGCGAATTTTATAAACAAATCAAAGGTATCGCGAAGGGAAGTAGCTTAAGCCAGGTTCTTGCGAATTTATTCATAGAGATGTTTGAATCTGAACTCCTTCCATATATTCTCACGCCTGATACGATTTGGTTTCGTTATGTCGATGACATATTTTCTTTGTGGCAAGTGAACCGTCCAAATTTCGATTATTTTTTTCAGTAAACTCAACAACCTCGCGCGTACTATGTTAATGGCTCGCTTAAAATTTCGTTTACAGTAAACCTACTCATACCGCTATTTTTTCTTAAATCACCGTTGTATGTAAAAAAGTCAGTAGTCTCGTCCGTGTTTCTTAGGGCGTATAGGATTTGTGACAATGAATTTATTGATCGGGAGCTCGATGTCATTTTTTAAACATTTTTTTCCATATTAGGTATCCTCGTTTCTTTCTTCTTAATCAGCACATTCATCTGCGAGCTAGAAATTTTATACTCATTCCCATAATTCTCAGCAGGATAGTGCCAGTAATCTACTAATTATTCCGCATAATCCGTCCCTCGATGAAAAACGGCACATGTTTAAAGGCGCTCGTATTGACATTGTTTTTTACATATCCGAATACTTTGCGTAATACTTTGGTTAAGTACAATGCAGCTAGCGGTGCTCTTGAGACTTCTCCAGGTATTTACACTATACCTTGTAAGTTTGTAAGTTTTACATAGGTGAGACCGGAAGAGCTTTTGAGAAAAGAATTAATGAACATAAACGTAATGTTAGATTTGCCAGAGAATCAAAGCTTTTTTCGTTTTTTTAACGTGTGAAGTCACAGGCATAACTGGAAAAGCTAATTGATTCAAAAATGCAAATTCGTACAAAGAAAAATGTTAAAAATCGCTGAATTAAAAAAATACCTATTTAACTTCATTGCGGGTCAAGGGGGTTTGGGATATCTACCTCCTCGTTAGTTAGAAAAGGCCTTTCCCCCAACTCTTCGACCTTGCCCCTCCCCTGGACCTGTTTTAGCTCTTGTTCGTCCTGTCTCTCTTTCCCCTATATATTATCCTATTATACTTCCAAAAATTTCTCCTTTATCCTTTTGGGTTTATTATACTCTGATGACTCGTGAAGAGTTCAAAAGTTACGATTTGCTTCATTTTTTCACTGTGGCTTTTTCCCTTTTCATGTTGTGTACATTTAAATGTGTTTTTGGTTTTTGTTTATATATAATTTTAATATATATATAATATTATATATATATATATTATATTTATTATATATATATAATATATTATTTACTGTATATGTGTGTAATATATAAATCACACACACCACCACACAACACACACCACCACCCCAAAACCCCACACACAACACACATATATAATATATATAATATAAAATTAATTATATATATAATATATTATATATATATTTTTTAATTTTAAATATATATATATTAATATATATATAAATTATTTAATACTATCATAAAAGGTACAACATATTGTTTTAAAAATTTATTTATTGTCAGATTTTTTTTTTTCACGAAACACCACCATGATGTATACACTTCACGTTATATATACTATATATATTATATAATATATATATTATATATAGTACTATATATATTTAATATCATCATATATAATATATTATATTATATATTCTAATTTATATTATAATATATACTATATATATATATATATTATTATATCTATTATACATATATAGTATTATACATTACGCACCCACACGACCACACCAACACACACACACACACCACACACACACACACACACACCACACACACACAACACACACCACACACCACACACTATATATATATATTATATTAATATATATATAATATATATAATATCATATATTATATATAACATATATATATAATTATATAATATATTCATAATATATATATATATATATATATAATATATATTATTATGTATATATATATATTATATATATATATATATAATATATATATATAATATATATATATATATTATATAGTATATAACACACACACACACAACACACACACACACACACACACACACACACACACACAACACACACACACACACACACACTATTATATATAATATAAATATATATATGTATATATATATATATGAAAGTATTATGTATATATATATATATATATAGATTATATATATATTATATATATATTATATATATATATATATGTATATAACACACACACACACACACCACAAAACACACAACACAACACACACACACCACACACACCACCACACACACACACATATATATATATATTATATATATATATATATAATATATAATATATATATATATATATATATATATATTTGTGTGTGTGTGTGTGTGTGTATTGCGTGTGTGTGTGAGTGTTTGTTGTGTGTGTGTGTGTGTGTGTGTGTGTGTGTGTGTGTGTGTGTGGGAGAGAAGAGAGAGAGAGAGAGAGAGAGAGAGAGAGAGAGAGAGAGAGAGAGAGAGAGAGAGAGAGTGTATGTGTGTGTGTGTGTGTGTGTGTAAAACTCGTGCTCCCAGGATTAGAGCTCCCCCTCTGAGATGACACAATCTTTGGGTGGCTGATTCACTGGAGAGGGAGGAAGGAAGGGTTCCAAACTATGATGCCTATCTTGTAGGTGGAAGGGCATCCCCTCTGGTCTCTCCCCATGGGTTCCTCCTAAGAAGAAGGAAGCCCCTCCACAGGGGTTTCAAAAACGGAGTTTCCCACCATTTCTAAAATGCAGAAAAAGAACTACATGAATAAAGGCTCAAAGAACACTGCAAAAGCCTCCCCAAGAGACGATAATCTCCTCTTTGACGAGGAAGATATGACTCTCCTGTTGACTGCTGTAGTTACTGCAGTAGCAACAATTTTTGGGAGGTCCAATGAAGGGGCTGAGAAGCCAGTCACGGTTGCCATGATGGCAATGACCCAGACTGTCGCACTCCTGAAAGAGAGGAAGCTGAACAGAGCCAAAGCAGCCCCACGCTCACCTCAGGATGAGACTCCCCTCCTCACCCCAACCTTGGCCACACCCTCACTGGTAGAACCAGAACAGGCTGAATCTGTGCAGTCAGTGCCAGAACAAGCTGACCATACTCTGGTAAAGTCAGCAAAGAGAAAAGATACAGAGACGAAGCCTGAAGTGAGAAAAGCCAAACTCACAAAAGTCAGAGCTACCAAAGGCTCTCCACCTCCCAGTGGACCCATGGTTAGCCTGACAAACAGCTAAAAACTAGATAAAAATCCCTCAACCAGCGAGGATTTCACAATGGAGTTGTCAGACTCTGGCACAGCTGACTCTGAAACCGAATATAAAGACGTCTCTGATGTAACTATCACCAAGTAACATCATGGCACAATCTAAGCATACTACAGTGGAACATCTGTGGCTTCAATACAAAGAATGCCATCCACCACGCAATAGTGCGATCAAGGAACACTGACATTGTCATGCTCCTGGAGGCATTAATAGAGGTGACTGTTCCCTTCTCAGGATATCATGTCTTCATGCTGGTCAGAGCAACAATCCCTCGCAATAGCCGATGCACTGCACTGTGGGGGCACCCTCAAACTTAAACATCGGCCAGGAATATGCTACTGCAGCACAAGACCTAGTGATCTTAGGGAGAAACTTCAATGCACACCACCCCGTCCGGGCTCCCAGCAGGGTACTGGATGTCTTACAATCACTTGTCTGTACAGCCAAGAGCCAACGCATGTCAAAAGATCTCACCTTGGCCACTGCAGCTCTGGTTGAGAGAATTAGATGGTGTGTCGACGAGATGCTGGCCCAGCCCAAATGCCACATCCAAATCCAAGACAAGGCCAACTGACAAATCTTTCAGAATACCTTGGCCCACTGTCTTAGAAGCAATGAACCCCCACAGAGTGAAAACGTGGAAGTGCTTGAAGCCAGAATTATCAGTGCCATAAATCAAGCAGTCTCACAGACTATACCTAAAACTCGGCCATGGTCCAGGAGTCATAAAGACGCCTGGTACTTTAATGGCCAGAATAAGGAAGTCAACCACAGAGTGAACAAGTGTAAAAAAAAATCCAAAGGCAAAGAACCCCTGACAACCTAGTCCTCCCAAGGGTAGCAGTCAGGGAAGCCAAGGAAACTGCCATAAGAGTCAGGCAGGAAAAGTGGCTGACCACCGACCCACCCTGAGAGCTGTGGCAACGGGTCAGGCGAGCTACTAGCCGCTCAGCCCCGAGGTGCACACATCACGACCTTTAATCAGAAACAAACACACTGGTGCAGAAGTTCTCTGCGAGAACAAGCAGCAACAGTCTGCCAGCTGATATGAGTGCAAATTAAAAACGCCTACAACCAGGCAGACTTGCTCATATCAGAGAAAGGGCAGCCAAACCCAATAACTCAGATGTTATCTTCTCTACGAAGAATCTTAGACTAACCTACAAAAACAGTTCTTGCACAGCCCCAGGTTCTGATGGGATCTCGTACCCCATCATTTCCCACCTAGGACTGACAGGTGAGCTTGCATTCCTGCAACTCAATCCTGCCACAGCAGTGTTCCCTTGCTCACAAATAGTAATATTTAGCCGAATATCAGCGTAACTAAATCATGAGATCAACGCTGACTCTCTAATTACTGAGAAAGGAAGTAAGATGAATTAAAAGTCTAGGTGTCGCGAGCGCTCTGGTTAACGACAAAGACTTTCTTATTTACGCAGAGTTTAATTGAATTAAGGGGGCAAGATCCGCTGTCGTAACGCGGCACGGGAACTTGCAGCAACGCAATCAGGATAATCTTGGTGAGAGATACACGATATTCCAGCACGAGTCGCGTTTAATGCTTGTTCCAGGCAGATGTTAACACTTTCGGCGCTCCCATTTTGTGCTCTCTGTGCTGCTTTCTGCAGGGCTGTAATGGCTGCTATTGCTGGACTAAAAGAGCGGATTCCAGCTTGTGGTTCAAAAACTAAACAAAAATTTCTTTAAAGATTACCCCTTTTTGGGAACCCTTTTTTTCCTTAAAAAAAGAAAAGAAAAAAAAAAATGACCCCCCCCAAGGGGTGAAAACCGGTGGAAGGGGGCTTGAAGCCCCTAATTATCGGGTTCCAAAATTTTTTTTTCCCCCCCCCAACAGTCTCCCGGCAATTATCCGAAAAAGGGCCTTTAACAAAGGGCCCCGACTTTAATGGAGAAAGGGGGAAAACCCGGGAAACCAGTAAAAAAAATTTCCAAAGGGAAAAAAGACCCCTACAAAAAGTTTTTCCCCCCGGGGTTGCTTGGGGGACCGGACCCCAAAAAAATTTCCCCACCGGGAAAAGGGGCCTTTGACCACCGAACCCAAACCCTGAAGCGGTTTTCCCGGGTCAAAAAAGGAATGGGTTATTTGACCCAAATCCCGAATTTTAATCAGAAAAAAACCACTTTCAATTTCCTGGGAAAGGAAATTTAAGTTTGGGAATTTTAAAAAGCCTAACCAGGGGCTTCCTTTAAGAAAGGGACCCCTTTTTTACCCAATTTTTTTGGGGGAAAAACCCCTTGCTAACCACAAAACTTTCGAAACGCCCAGGTTCTTTTTAAAATTACCCATTTTTCCCCCACCAACAAAGTAGCTTTAATTTTTTTCCCCCCGGCCAGATTTTCCCTTTGGCCCCCCAAAATTTTTTGCCCTTTGCTCTTTCTGAAAAAGGGCTGAACTCTCTTTTGGGCGGAAATAAAAAAAAACATTCCCAGCTTTGGTTAAGGAAAAAAAAAGTTTTCCTTTTTTGAGAAAAAATTTGGGGGAAGGTGAAAAGAATTAAAAAAAACAAAAAAAAAAGGAAAAGAGAGGGTTTTAATTTTTGGGGAAAAGGAAGGGTGCGGAAAAAGGGGGGGTTTGCGGATACAAACCCAAAACGGGTTTTGAAAAGTAAAAAAAATGAAAAAAAAAAAAGGGAACAAGAAAGAAGATTAAAGGGGAAAGAAAATAAAAAAAAAAAAAGGAAAAAGTTGAAGGAGAAAAGGTAAAAATTCAAAAAAGGGGGGAAATTCCAAAAATTTTACCAAAGTAATTTTTAAAAAAAAGATGAATAAGAAATGAAATGGGTAAAGAAAAAGTTAAAACAAAAATTAAAATTTTAAAAAAAAAACTTTCAGAAAGGGAAAGGATTTCAGTTTCCCTTTCCCTTTTTCTAAAAAATATAGTTTTAATGACAATGAAACAAAAAAATTTAAAACCCTTTTTTTTAATAAATTTTCCCATAAAGGGTAGGTTTTTAATGGTTTTCCTTTTTCAAATTTTAATGATAATAAATTTTTTCCTTTTTTCCCTGCCTTTTCAATATTTTAATTGGGGAAATTACCTGAAAAATTTTGTTGTTTTATTTTTTTCTTTCCCTGTTTTTAAAATTTTGGTTTTTATTTTTTTGGGGCCCCTTTATTTATTTATATGTTTTTAAACCCCTTATATTTTTTTTATTTATTATATTAATATTATATAATTTTATATATATATATTATATTATAATTATAGATATATATATATTATTATATATATTTTATATATATATTATATATATAAAATATAAAATATGATATTTTATTATTTTATATTTTAATATAATCTCTTTTTTATATTTTATTATTTTAAAATTCATATATTGTTATTTAATATATTAGTATATTTTCTATTATATTATATTTAATTCGGTGTTTTTTTTAAACACCCCCAATTCTCTTTATTGGTCTTTTTCGGGCTTTCGTGTTTTTTTTATTTTTTTTAAATTTTTACTTTTTTTATTATTATTTTTTTTTTTTTTGGGGGGGGGGGGTTGCCTACTCTTTTTTTTTTTCCGTAAGTCCTTTTGGTGTTTTCCTCATTTTCATTAAATTTAAATTTAAAACGGGCGGGGGGGGGAAGGAGCTGAGGTTTATCGCCATTTTAAAAACCTTAAAATGAAAATGGTTAACAAAAATTATAATTTGCAATACTCCATAATCGTAATTTTATTGAAAATTAAGCCCGACCCTATTCTTTAAAATTACTTTTTCACTTTTTAAAATAACTGGCGGGTTTTTTGGTAAAGGCCCCTAAAGCGATTTTTTATCACTTCCGTGATTTTCCTCTATTTCCCTTAAAAGGGGAAAAATCCCCATAGCAAATATATTTTTTTTGGTTCCCAAAACCCCCTTTTGGGGTGGATAACTTATAACGAACCCTTTACTTTAAATTTCCCAAAAGTATTATTTTTTTGGGGTCGCTTCTAGTTTTTTTCCAAATATTTTAAATTGGCGGGAAGTAAAATTGATGAACTAACAAAATAAACTATTCCCCGGGTTTTACAAGTGACGATTTTGGATGAATGAGAGTAATAATGAAAATAAAAAAAATAAATATGAAAATTTGGAGATTTAAATTTTAAAAGGGTTTAATGAAATCAAAAAAATTTAAAATTACGAAAAGGGAAAATAATTATACCGAAAATTTAAATTTGAACAAAAATTTATCCGAAATGAAAGGGAAAATAATTATCCCGATAATGAAAATGAAAAAAATTTTAATTATCCCCGATATGAAATAAAAATAATTAATACCGATAAAAAAAATTTTTGAAAAAACGGAATGATTAAAAATGACCAGTGAAATCCGAATTTCTTTATCTTTTATGATCAAAAATCAGCTTTGAAAAAAATTTAAAATAAAAGGGAAAAAAAACCCCCCTTCCCTCCACGGAAAATGACTCGCTAATTTTGTCGTGAATCACTTTTTTTCCCCGGGGGAAAACACGATGAAATATTTTTCCCCAAAACCCCACCATTCGTCTCACTTCCCCCCGCAGACATTAAAAACCTATGATTTTAGGTTTTCCCCCATACAACCCCATGCGCAAATTTTTACTCCCAGGAGTGAGGATGCCTATAGTATGAAAACCCGCAAAAAAAAGAAAACGCGGGTACAAAAACCCCTTTTTTTTTCCCTTTTTTTAAATCAAGATATTACCACCCTTCCCCATTTTTTTTCGCGCTAGGGGATGACTATGAAAGACAAAGGGCATCAGAGACAATAGTCTTTGGGTCTTGTTAAAGGCCGTTTTCCCCTTTGAGGAAATCCCGGAATGGGGCCTTTTTCTAAAAGTACAGATAATTTCGTGAGAAAAAGGGTTTTTTTTTAGGGAAAAAAAGAAGACTTGTAATTTATTTAATCCCAAACAAAGTAAAAGATAGACCGGAAAGCCCCTTTTCCCCTTTTCCTTTCTCTTATTGTTTTTTTTTCTTGTGTTCCGGGGTTTTTTATTTTTTTAGCGATTTTACTTTTCCCTTTTTTTTTTTTTAGGGTTTTAAATTTGACTCTTAAAAGTTTTGTTTCCAAAATTTTTGATATATTTTAATAATTAAAAATAAAAATAAATGTTTTGCCTTTTATATCCTCGAAATCCTTCTGTGAAAAGAAAGAATAAGACCAAGAGAGATTATAAAACAAAAAATTTTGTAGATAAAGTGATCAGGGAAAAGGAAAAAGTGTCTTACAAATTATACTTTCGCACCACACTCACATTCCTCCCCTCTCTCTCTCTCTCTCAAACCCCTTCCCTCTCCTCTCTCTCCTCTCTTTTTCCTTTATCCCCTTCCCCTCTCCTCTCTCTTCTCTCTCCTCGTCTCTCTCCTTCTTTCTCTCTCTCCTCCTTTCTCTTTCTCCCCTTTTCTCTCTCTCTTTCCCCCTCTCTCTCCCCATTTTCCCCCCTCTTCCCCTCCTCTCTTCTCCTCTCTCCTCTCTCCCCTCTCTCTCTCCTCCTCTTTCCTCTCTCCCCTCCTTTTCCTCCTCTCTACTATCTACTAAACCTTTTTTTATACACAGTTTTTTCCACTATTTCTTCCTTCCCCCTTTAAAACCTTTTTTTCTTTTCCCCGTATCATTTCACTACTCAATTGTCCTTTTCCCCTAAAGGGAAATAGATAGGGTTGGGGGGCAGCGAGCGCTTTTTTAATTTTTGCAAAAGTAACTGGAAAACAGTGGGTTTTGGGTACACTTTTGCCAGTGAACTCCCTCTCCTAACCCCATGTCCCCTACCCCCACCCTATTTTTTTTTTTTTTTTTTTTTTTTTTTTTCTTTTGTTGGGGTGTGTTGTTTGGGTGTGTGTGTGTTGTTGTGTGTGTGGGGTGTGTGGGTGTGTGTGTGATATGGAGTTTGGTTTGATCCGAAAATTTTTTATTGGGTTTTCCCGTCATAATTGTGTTTTTAAAACATGGAGGTTTATTTTTTCACAAATGTAAATCGTTTTGGAAAAAGTGTAAAATTTTTTATATAAAATTTGGGCCCAAAGTCTGGGGGGGATGTTAGTTTTTTTGCCCCTATTTTTTAAATATCTACTACCAACCGGGGTTTTTTAAACGTGTAAACTTCCCTTTAAACTTTTAATTTTTGGGGAAATTTTGTTTTTTTCAAAATTTTGACAAGAAAAATGTTTTCTTTTTCTGCTTATGGTCCCATCATTGGTTTACATTTATTTAGGCGGAACAGTAAGAGAGAGGAAGAGAGGGGAGAGAGAGAGAAGAGAGAGAAGAGAGAGAGAGAGGAGAGAGAGAGAGAGGGGAGAAGGGGGAAAAGGAAAGAAACCAAAAAGAGAAATTTAAAAAAGAAAGTGATCCCCTCATCCCCCCCCCCCCTTTTCCCCCCCTTCTCTCACTCGTTTCAAAAACCGCCCCAGATTTAAATTTTTTCAAATGCTCGCAGGAAGGGGTGTTTACGGGGGGGGGTAAGAGTTTTAGAGAAAACGGAACTATGCTTTAAATTCCCGCGTGTGGGGCTCACACAAGAAGAAAGGAAAGGGAAAAAGGTGTGGAGAGGAAAGAGAAAACCCAAAAGGTGGGTTAAAAAAGGCCCCTTTGGAAAAGGGAAAAATATAAAAATCCAAAGAAGACAGAGAATGAAAAAATGTAAAGAAAGGGGAGAAGCAAAAGGAAATTTTTAAATCAATGGGAAATTTTTTTGGGACAGATAAGGGTTTGCAAAACTTTTCATTTTATCTGTTTTCAGTCATATGTTACATCCCAAATGCCCTCTATGAAACTTTAGAGTTCCCGAATACGTAAACAAATACTTTGTAGATGTGATGTTTCGTTGATGAAAGAGAAATGATTGGCTTGTCGTCCTTAACGGACGCTGGGTGAGTAAGGTTTGCAGTCATATGTGTATGAAAGAGATGAAATAATAAATAGATAGTACACAGATCTGAGCAAAATAGTAAAAGAGGTGAATTAAGCATAGATATATATAGGCATTGAAATATATCCCGTCAAAGAGAACATATTTTTTTTTTTTTTACACTGTGGTCATGAGAAAACATTTTGTCGTGACGGACGACAAAGAACGGTAAATGTCCGTCTGAACTTGCTCGAAAGTCGTTAAAATGTTTATTTGGTGGGACCCGTTGATGGCTATTTTGTCATTAACCTGACTCCTGTGACTTGTAAGACACCAAATGATCTCATCAAAGACGAAAGATAAGCGCTTTATGTATTCTAGAAGACTAAAGCTCTTCATTAAAAAAAAGGTGAAAATGTTCCTTCATTGATCATATGCAATGGAGATTCCCATATATTTTATACTGTGGGACCTAATGCTTTTGCTATTATTAAAACAAGACCGAGACCGGCGACTTACCTTGAGAGTGTCGTCTCGATAAACCCCTTTATGGACTAGCGATGAGTGGCACTCCAGACAGCGAAGCCCGAGTACCAGCGGAGTAGATACTCTGCATTCCTCCTGCTGTGAGCCCCACCGCACGCTCACGGATTTAAAGGTATCGCAGGCACCCTTCGAGCACTCACGTTGAGTGCGGGCGTCTCTATGGCGAGGCCCTCGGGCGATAGGACCCGTCACTGAGGCGGGTCCTTCTCCTGGATGACTGGAAGAAGACATTCGAGAGAACCTTGAAGATCGGGGTTTGAAGACAGCCCCGAGGCGGTATACTGGGGTGGTGTTCTTGGCGGTATCGATGAAGTCTCTTGGTCTTGCTTGATTAAACCGGCTCGAGGCGAGGCTTCCTTGAGGGCGTCTCATCCCGGGATTTGGGGTGGTGCCTCTCAACGGAAGCAAAAGGGGTACCGACGGAAAGTTAGTTTACTGACCCCCGGGGGCCCCACCGGGGTCAGGCCCCGGGGGATAAGTTGCGCCCCCGGCCCACGGGGGTGCGTCCTTTTGGAAGTGGGTTTGGTTTGGCCCCTTTTCTCCCCCCGCCGGAGGAAGGAAGAATACATATAGAAACGAAGAGGGTTTCGAAGACACCCCCCGAGCGAAGGGGTTGGTTTTTCTTAAAAAATCAGGGAAGGCTCGTTGGGTTCCCCGGTCAAATTTCGGTCAGGCCAGGTGAGGGGCCGGGTTGATACGCGGGCTCATGGTACTTGGGGGCCCTTTTAACGAGATTTTCACGGAAAAGGCTATTTTCCCTGGGTCATCTTCATCCGCCCTAGCATGGGGCTAAATGTTGGGAGTTTGACCTTTTCCTCCCCTTGCCCTGCGGGGGAAAGCCGGGGTTTAAGGATATTCTTAAAAAAAAGAGAAACAAAACCCCTTTCAAATTTTAAAATCTTTGAAACTTTTATCTTTGGCAGAACAATATTCCCCCGGGCAAAAACCCCGGGGGGAACAAGGGAATTTGGACCAAATGGGGGCGTACTTGGAAACGAACCCGTGTAAGACTTCTGTCCCAGGCGGACAGGGAAACCCCCACGGACCCCTTGGTGGGAAAAAGAAGGGCTCAAGCCGATTTATTTTAAAAGTTTTGAAACAAATTTAAGTTTTTGAAATCCCCTTCATTCTATTCAAAGAACAAGAATTTGAAGAAAATGTATAAGCAAACGTTAAAGATTTGAACGGGGGATAAAACCGGGAAAAAGGAAGGAAACTACCAAAGGGTTTGAATTTTGTAATATTTTATAAATATTATATTTATATAAACCCCCTTATTCTATCTAAACTTGAAAAATTTTTAAGAAATTATAACAACCAAAAACACCACAAACAAACAGATAAAAAACAACAAACACAAACAAACAACAAAAAACACACACAAAAAAAAAAATATATATATTTTTTATATATAAAATATATATATATATATATATATATATATATATATACAAAAACATAACAACATAAAAAACAAAAAAACAAAAACATTTATTATTATATATATATAATATATATATATATATATATTATATATATATATATATTATATAAAATATATATATATATATATATATATATATAATATATATATATATATATATAATTATTATATATATATTAATAAATTTACATTACCCCACACACCACACCAACACCCCACACACACACCACACACACACACACACACCCCACACACACAACACACCACACACACACACCACACATATAATATAATTATTATTTATTTATTTATTTATTTATCTATTTATTTATATGTATATATACATATAACATGTACTAACACACACTCACCACACACACCACACACAAAAAATTATGTTTGTGTGTGTGTGTGTGTATGTGTATGTTTTGTGTGGTGTGTGTGTGTGTGTGTGTGGGGTGTGTGTGTGTGTGTGTGTGTGTGTGTGTGTGGTGTGTGTGGGGTGTGTGTGTGTGTGTAGTGGGTGTGTGGTGGTTTGGGGTGTGTGGTGTGGTGTGTGTGGTTTTGGGGTGTTTTGTGTGTGAAGGATAATGTGGTTGTTTCCAATTAGTGTTATATACTTGCATGCCTTCAGGTTTTCAGCTGCCACCGCTGGCTTGCTTTGTGTGGAAAGGGAGCAGCTATGCGAAAAGCCTCCCTACCAGCTCATGCCTCCCCACCATCAAGACTCACAGTCCCTCCTCGCGGCCCCCATGGAAACTGGGAAACCCGTGTTCCTTGGCTAAACTGTGGTGGATCTTGGAGTAGCAGGAGGCCCTAAAAGTATGGAGTTATGAACCACCGGCGATGGATACGCCCCCCCAAAACCCCTTGGGGTTTGATGGGGGTTTGGGGAGGTATCCTTGCCAGCCCTCCTTCTTAAAGTAAACCACCAGTATTTGCCACTTATAAATGAAAATGCTGGGGAGAGAGGTACAGCTCCTACCCAGCAAGTGGGTGGGTTATGGGTTCCATTTAGAAGGAGATATATATACACATTTGTGTATATACATCCTCTCTTTTCCTCTCTTTTTGTTATATATAAAATTATAAAATATATATATATATATAATATATATATTTTATATATATATATATATATAAAATATATAGGGGAGAGAGAGAGAGAGGGGAGAGAAAAGGAGAGAGGGGAAAAAAAATGATTAAATGAATCGTGCGTTATATATATGTATATATATAATATATACTTTTATGTATATATAAAAACATAGGCGGCGGAGCGAGTCTATGACTGGGGGGGGGGTCCGAATTGAAAATTCAGAATTTCAATATTTTTCAAAAAATAAAAATAAAAATGATAACCGTCATAGTGGCGAGCGGAGTCTTTGCTTTGGGGGAGGGGATTCGGATTACCTGGTATAGGTGGCGAAGCGAGTCTTTGCCTTGGGGGAGGGGAATTCGAAAATCAAAAGCTTAAGACAATTTAAAAATAGAAAAACATGACTTCTGCACAAAAAAATTATTCAATAAATTCCAAAATAAAACTTTATTTATTGTCCTTTACAGTTGTAAGTTCCCTTCACAACATTTAATAGATTTTTTTTTCAAAATTAAATCTGGAGTCCTTTACAGATTTTGACTGCGAAAGTCAATTCCGCGGAGTTCCAGGCAGATTACTTTCCAGGAAGTAGAAACAAACAAGTTTATAATGTTATACAATATGTTGTCATTTTATGGGAGATATAAACTTCCTCTGCCCTTTTGGTGATTTTATCTGTGTCGGTATCTTGTTTAAATGTTTTTTCATCCAAGACGTGCCTGGAACATAACTCATAGGTTTTCATTCCTATTATTTCCCTATATATGTTCTGATACTGAAAATGTAGGTCTGTAACTATGAATATACCAATAAACAAAAAATCAAAACAATAAACTGTGTAATTAAAAAAAAAACTTTTCGGCTTTGAAGTAATGATAGTTTGGGATGATTTTTTAGTCAAAAAGCGCCTTTACACAACAACATGCGCATGACTCAGTTCTCACATAATTATATACTTAGCACATCAGTGTATTCAGTTTGCTTAAATAAATAATACCCAGAAGTAAAATATCCATAGGCTTCCACAATTTATGTTTTGTGTTAACTGTGTTTTTTTTGTGGTGTGGTGGGGAGGGGGCGATTTGCTTAAAAAACAGATTACATGTCCATTAGAACTCTGCTATTAGGCGTTCATGAACCCAGGAAAGTCTGTCCTTTACTATAATACTCCACTATACCTATACAATACTTTTATAAATCAAGTTCATGGAAACCCATTCTGGTAAAATGAGATATAGTATAATTATAGTATAATTTAGTCTTGTGAAGTGTAAAACCAAATGTAAAGCACAATTTTTTTCAGCAAATTCTAGGGGCCGGAGATATACCCTCGCCCTCCATTTCCTTTCTGGGGGGGCACTCGCCCCTCTGCCCCCCGCTTCCGCCGCCTAAGTATAAACATATATATACCCTATATATATATATATATATATAATATATAATTATATATATATATATATATATATATATATATATATAAACAATACAAGGCAAGACCGGATGGTACATTTCACACCTCTGTTCAGCAGGTGCCCTTCCCCCTTTGGGCCCAGACGCAGGCGCCCGGCCGGTTTCTCATATGTCACGGAAGTAAATATCCGCCATCGACCTCGGGGACATGGGGGTCTCTTGGGGGGTGTCATATCTATCTTTAACAATAAACCCAGCAAGCTAAGACCCGCCCAAGTCCATCTCTCGTGTCGCTCATAATCTGGTGGCTTGCGGTGGCCTTTCGTTGATATTCTGATGGTAGTGGTGATCAATGCTGACGCTAATTCACGTTCCTCGCCGACCACGCTATCTACCGACAAGTGTCCTGTCGGGGTGCCCCCTTTCCCTTCCTTAGCGTACCATTGGTCCCAAAGGGTCCTTTTCGATTTCACGCCTCCTTGCATCGTATCTCCCCTCACTATTTTTTCGTGCTGACCACTCACGCTGTGAGTCGCTGAAGATGTATCCTCGCACTCTACGCGGCCACACTCACCAATCCAGGTCACCTGTCTCGCTAACTCTTCGTAAACCCTTTGTCACACACTCAGGATGTCGTCATTCTACTCAACACTACCAATACTTCCTCACTACTATTAAAAGTAAGTGGCCTTTTAGTGCCAGATTAATTATTACCTCCCTATAGCCACCACACCTTACATTTAAATTGCCTTCTTTCAAATTCAAGTAACGCCACTAAACAAAACACACTAATAATTCTAAAACTACACAGCTTCTTGCTGTCAACCATTTTATTTTCTTTTTTGAGATCAAAACCAAAGTGCCCTAACCGTTTTTATTGCTATAATATTTTTCTGCTTGGGTCTTCTATAATATTATTATTTTGTCCTCTTATTACAGTTCATTATATTTTATTTTTTTTCCAGAAAAAATAACATGTATTGATATGTTCGGTTTTCTCCCGTTATGTCATTCATATTTACTGCTGCGTTTTCGTAATATTATTGTTTTCACCTACATACTGTACCCTTCAAGTAAGTGCTTCGTTACTATTTCCCTTTCCCATAGGTGTGTGTGTATCGCTCTGTCTTTCAAAATACCTGATTTTCCTTACATTTCCTCGCTAATCTTCGGTTTATTCACACATGGCTTTAAGATACTTGTCGATTACCTGCCCGAAGCCAAAAAACCCCCCTACATGCCATTCTTACACGAAATTCACTCTAGTATTAGAATTTTACAAGTTCCATCTTTTTGGGACTTATACCTAAACCCCAAATCCTTTCATGACGTCCTCTCGCAGTTCGATATCTTGCCCTTAATTATCCTGGAACTTATGCTTCTCAGTTTTAAGGTATTCGGGAACATGTAACTTTTAACTAACTGATCGTAGTCCAAAGTCCGATCATGGCGTAAACGAAGGAATCCACGCGCCCGGCCCCGAAAAATTACGCACACTTACGCTCCCACGATTAACGCGGCCGGGGACGCGCACCATTAGAATTAAGTTCGGGCCCAGCTGCCTGTGTATTCGAAGCATAAGTCCTTGAATATTTACCCCAAAGATATGGAAACCTTGTGCAAATATTTTTTTCTCTCTCTACTTAAGATAGTACTCTACCAAAACTCGCTAATCAGACAAATCAAGTAATGAGCACCTCCTTACTTCCCAGAACTATTCTTGTGACAAATTGTTTCTTATTACACTAATTTTTTTGCAATTTAGTAAGGTGATTGACAAACATTTTATTACCCTCCTCCTTACCCTTTTTTAACTGGCCTGGTACATTTATATTTTAGCCTCTAAAACGTATAACCAATACATAGCAAGACCAGATGGTATACTTCACACCTCAGTCCAGCAACTGCCCTTCCTCCCTGGGGGGGAAGTAAAACATGGGCCCCTCAAAGAGCGCCACCCATAAATGGATACGTTCGTAAGACAGGGGGCACTCGTGGTCCTGCCACCGGAACCTCCTCTTCGAGGTGCAGGACTAGAGCTCCCCTCTGAGGTGACTCATCATTTGGGTGGCTGTTTCGCTTTAGAGGGGGGAAAAAAGGGTTCCAAACAATGATACCTATCTTGTAGGGGGAAGGGGCCCATCCCCTCTGGTTTCCCCCCAGGGGTTCACACCTACCCACATGTTGCCGTGCGTGACATCCCTGTACGTTGTGAAGATGGGAGGAGTCCTGGAGGTTGAGTAATGCCGTGCATGAGTACGACTTGGGGCCAGCAGCACGCCTTTTTGGCCCCTTATTCCAGCAAGATGGGTGGTTTGATCTCGGCCCCCGGGCAGAAAATCGGCTGGTCTCCTTAGGAAGGCTAGGGTCAAGCAGTCAATGTTGCTGTTGGCACTAATGCTGGTCCCTGAGTGGCGGTACAACGGCCATGGCTGTGTATATACTCTCACCAGCCCTGTGGCTGTTATTAGTTCAACATACAGCTTCCCCTTGTTGGACTCGGTTGTCGGTGGGGGCTGAGAGGATGAAAGAACTGCTTAATTTATGCATTTCAAACCCCCACAAGAAAGAGATACAAATGTTGACAAAGCATGCAAGGCCCAGACTATAGCAGTCACTCTGAAGCTATACATGGGTTCAATGGCAAGGGGAAACCAAAGCCAACAGCTTGCTGTGTAGACCGCCCCAAAATTTGGAACGGTTCCGAAAACCCCGGCCGGGGCCCAAAAGATGGTGGCCAGAAATGGATTCCCGTTTGGCCCCCTCCAAAGGTCACAGCCAAATTTAACTTTGGGGATTTAGAATCAGATTTCCCTTTCCGAGATTGGGCAACATGCCAAAGCCAAAAAGCTCTTGATTCCCGCCGGCCCAAAAAATTAATGGAAAGGGCTTTTCCCCCAAAGGCCCAAGGAGGAGACAAACTCTGAGGGTGGTCCTAACCCCCTAGGCCTTCCCAAGTAAAGGCCCTCACTACCCTGAAGGCTTCCACAAGCCTACAATGGTAAGAACATTGGAGTCAAATGCCAAAAAATCCAGGGTTTTTACCGGGTGCCAGAACTGGGCCAAAGTACACACCTGAATTTTCCTGGCCAGGAAAACCAAAACTTAATGTGGGAGGGAAGTGGGCCTGGCACTCGGCCAAAAAGAAGGGCAAGAGGTATGGCTTTCACCAACTTTTTTTCCTATAATTTTGTGGGAAAAGAACCCAAAACGAGCTTCCCGAATTAAGGGAAAGGGAAGCCCCCAATCCACCTTATCTGAATGGGCTCCTAACCCAAAATGCCGAACACTTCGGTGGGTTTCAAGTGCCAAAGCCTCCCCAAAGGTATTTTTTTACAGGAAGGCCTAAACGTTGTGCTGTAGAGGTACAAAAAACAATGAAGGGTGAAAGGCACACGGTTGGCAAGACCAAGCCAAATGTCCCAACCCGTGGGCCAAGGGGCCCCACCCTACCGGCTTCCTCCCCCCAAAAAACGGGCCCCCCCCAGGAAGAAAGGTTGAAAATGTGCCCAGACTGTTCCTTCCTCAGTCACAAAGGAATGGGACAAACAATAAGAAAAAAACTTCCCGACCTTTTCCCAAGAGGAAGGAAGCCCTCCCCTGGGAACCTGTAAATTGAATTAGGGGGTCCCTATTACCTAAAACAGGAAAAACTCAGGAATTAAAAGGTTTTAAAAAACCACTCAAAACCTCCCAAAGACTATCTCCCCTTTAAAAAAGATTGACTCTCTCTGTTGGACTCTGTGGACTTCAATACAAAATTTTTAGGTCCCCAAAAAAGGCTGAGAACATTACGGTTGCCTAGGAAGATAAGACTGTTTGCTCCTGAAAGGGGGAAGCTGCGGCAAAGAGCCCATCACCCGGCGAGATTCCCTTCCCCAAACCGAAACGCCTTAAGGAGGAGGAAACGCTTGAATCCCCGGTGGCCATTGCGAAGCCAACCTTACATAAAATCCAGGTAAAGTTAGAAAAAGGGGTGGTCCAGACCAAAGGAAGTAAAAAGAAATAAAAAATTTTAAAATCAAGCCCTTTTTCCCAACCCGGTCCCGGGAAAGCCAGGTTTTGAAGGGAACCCTTAAACGGGGAAAAAGGCCTGGGGGTCCTTTTGGACCCACTTCCCACAACGTTGGAAGGGTTTACCCAACCACAGACTTCACCCTGAGGGCCCCAAAACCCCGACCCTAACCGAAATAAAAGACGGGGCCTGATTCTTCAAATAACAAGGCCCCAATCTGCTACTACTGAGGGAAACCCCTTGCTCAGCAAAGAATTGCCATACAAAAGGCCCCAAACCGAAACAATGACTTTCAGCTTTCCCAAACAAAAGAGGGCTTGTCCGCCTCGGTTCTATGGGGCTTTCCCCATCAAATTTCACCGCTGGTCAGGAATTCTTCCTACCCCAAACCAAAACCAGGAGAGAGGATGTTGTTCTCTCGTTGTTTGGCGGGGCCCGAGTGTCTACCGAAATTACCCCATAAACTTCCCCTGGTCCAAAGGATAGACCCAGGTACCATGCCAGCTTAAGGACAACAAAACTGTACCTTTTGGTAGAATATTTTCCGAAGGAAAAACTTGATTTCAGCCTCCTAAGGGAAAAAGCCAATCCCAGGAATGAAAGGATCAGGAGGAAAATTTGGTGGAAGGTGGGGTTTTGGACCACCAACACCAATCCCCATCACAGCCTGCCCCAATGGGTCCGCAAGCTAAAATACACCTCCCCTGGGCGCACCAACACACCGACCCCAATCAGAAGTAACCCCGCTGGTGCAGGAGGTTGGCAGAACAAAAACCTGCAGCCATAAAATGGCCCAGCTAATGAGGGCAAAAACCAAAATGCTACGGGGCCAAGGTTTCTCATATTAGGAGAGGGGGCCAACCCTTCCCCTAAAAATGTTTCCCTTCTTGTGAGAAAACAAGGGTTCAACAATGTCTGGGAAGCACATAGGAGCTAGACATAAAATAGACATAAAGATCATTCTATGTACATGCCATCTGTCCCATTGTGGACTATGCTTATATCTCACTGATTGCCGCAAAGCCAAGATTAAGAGAAAAATTGGGGACAGTTTAAATGAGCTGCAGGATCATTCTGGGTGCACCAAGGTGGACGAAGGCCCTCAACCTCCTCATAGAGGCAAAACCTTCTCCCTCTGGAATCACGATTGATCTAATGGGAGCTCAGTTCCTTTCAAGGTCACCCAAACTCCCAGGAACACAAATGAGACAAAAATACTCAAAAATGCCTAGAACAAGACCATGAGCTGTTTGCAAAACAACTCCTGGCTCTCTCAAACAGCCAGGGTGTTGATACGCTCTCAGCTCAAAGAACATTATTGCCAAGGGCTGGACTCCCCCCACGGATGGATCAGTCGATCCCTTAAATCACACTCAGGGGCCGGCTTTGCAGCAAGGGGTGCCACACAATCCTTTACAATGCCTTCCCGCTACAGGCGAGACAGTTGTGATCATGGGACCCTAGCCCATGCGCCCCTGAGGGAAGGACATGTGGTCATACATATAAAAATCCAGGGCAACCATTGATTGTCTATAGCAAAACTCACCCAAAAACAAAACTTCCTCCTGACCACTGTCCTCACCATAGCACAGAGGATTCTTGCTAGGGTAGAAGAATAATCCTAAACGGTCCCTAGCCACATAGGGGATCAGAGGAAAAGAGCTTTCTGACAGACTAGCTGACATTGTCAGGGGGATGCCCCCAAATCCTATGATCAGAGAACCAAGCCGAAAAAAATTAAGGCGAAGTGTAATGTAATGCCCTTTCCCCCTGCAGCTTCACAGAGAGAAATGAGATCCCCCCTCGGCCAGATGGTAACTCAGACGCCACAGGCTATGAGGCCACTGGACTCTCTGAAGAATCAGCAGAGGTACCGAAAGTCATTCTTCACAGAATCAGACTAGGTTACGCATGGCAGATCATCAGACAATTGCCATGAAGACAGGTGTTGCAGCACTGTGGCGAGCCGAACGCCACGTTTGGGACATTACCTATAGAATTGTGAGCACACCCAAATTTTTGAAGACAAGTTTCCCCCACAACAGCCGCCGGGCTGGTAAAAGAGATATGCCGCATGCTCAGCATAGCGGCAGGAGTGCCTGCTGGGAATCCCCCCACCACAATAAGCATTTGAGTGTCAGAGAATAAAATGAGACCAGGCCGGGCCATATGTATGTAGACCCTGGCGAAGCCAGAATTTCGCAAAACTCAAAGGAACGACAAAAAGATGTCAACAATACGCAGCAAGGCCGGTGGTGC
>NC_051394.1:28328118-28339224 GCF_015228065.2 Penaeus monodon
ATATATTTACAAATTATATCCTTAAACCTAATAACAAACTTTTTATAATACCAATATATAAAAATATTAACTTACAATATTTATTACATATAATACATCTAAAACACATATATAACATAATTATAAAATATAATAATATATATATTTAAAATTACTATATATAAATTACAAATACATAATACATATATATATTATATATATATATAAAATATATTTTATTATATTATATTATATTATTTTATATATATACATATATATATTATATAATTATAAAATTATTTTATTATATATATATTATATTATGTTTTTGTGTGTGTGTGTATGTTGTTGTATGACAACACACACCCCAAAACACACCCCCAAACCCAAACGCCCCCCCACACCCCCACACACCCCAAACAAACACAAAAACCCAACACCAAAAAAAACCCACACACAACACAAACACACCCCACACACACAACACACACAAAAACACCCACACCACACAAAACCACACACCACACAACACCACACCCCCACCAACACACACACCCCCACCCCCACACACAACCACCACACAACACACACACAAAAAACCCACACAAACACCACACACCATTTAAATATATATATATATAATTAATAAAAATTAATATTATATTTTAATAAAATATATTATATTATTAATATATTAATATAAAATTTAATAATAAATTTATATAAAAGAAAAAAAAAAAAAGGGAAAAAAAAAAAAAAAGAAAAAAAAAAACAAATTAATTATATATAATAATTTTTATATATATAAAATAATATATATTTTTTATTTATTATCTTCTATTATATATGTTATATATATAATAATATATTAATTATATATTATATATATATATATATTTAAACATGACAAAATATTCTAAATTATATATTATTATATAATTTAAAATATATATTATTATTTATATTTTAAAAAAAAAAAAAAAAAAAAAAAAAAAAAAAAAAAAAAAAAAAAAAAAAAAAAAAAAAATATATATATTATATATTATATTATATTATATTATTTTATATCTTTATATATTATATTTATCTTTTATAATAAAAATTTTATATTAAACATTTTTAATTGTGATAAAACAAAAAAAAAATTTTTTAATTTATATAAAAAATAAAAAAATATATATATATATATATATAATTTTAAATAAATATATATATAATAATATAAATTATTTTTTTTATATATATAAAACCCCAATCTATTCATATTTTTAATTTATATAGATAAAAATATTATATTTTATAAATATAATATATATAAATATATATATATATTATATAAATTATTATAAATATATTATATTAAATATAATATATATAATATATAATACATATATATATATATATATAATATATATTATATTAATATTTTAATATATATAATATAAAAATTATAAATATATTATATTATAAACATAATAATATATAATAATAAAAATTTATTTGTTGTTTGGGGTTTTGTGTTTTATCCCCCACAACACAATATATATATATTATATATAATAATATATAATATTATAATAATATATATATAATTAATTCAATTATATATATTTTATTTTTAATATGAAATGGTTTATTAAATTTATACTATATATAAAAATAATATAATATATAAATATATATTATATATATAAAAATATTTTTATATATATAAATATATATAATTCGGTATATTTTTTTTGCAAAAATATTCATGTATAATTTCTATACACACAACCCCCAAAACCCCACACACAAACACCCCAAAACACACACACCACCACACACAACCACACCACAAAACCACCCCCACCACCACACACCCACAATATATATTATTTTATTATATTATATATATTATATAAATATATATAATATTTTTAACCTATATATATAAAATATATATATTTTAAATATATATTTTTAATATATAATATATATTTTAAAATTTTTTATAAACCCATCATCAGCTCCTTAGCCGGGGGCCCGTGGGTGCACCCATAGTAAACGTTGTTCCTCTCCCCCGGCCCATATCATTCTGTTCAGTGTTACTTCCTTCTCCACCCCAGTTTTTGGATCATCCATCCATTCCCTGTGGGCGTCCCCTGCCTCGACTTCCTGCATTCCCTTCCATTACTGCTCTTGTGTCCCCCCCCCACGTAAAGTACCAAAGTACCTAAACTTTCCCCCTTTTCATCACATCTACAAACTTTTTTGGGTCATATCCAAACCTCACATATCCTTCCTTGACCCATTCATTCGTTTCTTGTCTTTTCCCGGTGTCCTTTAAAAATCTTCTGAAAGTCTTCATTTCAAATCCCCCCAACCTGTTCTCGTCTTGCTTGCAAAGTCCCAACTTTTGCAGGGTACAAAAGATACTCATTATGATTTATTTCATTAAAAGTATCTTGTTTTTTATCTTACATTTCTAGCCTCCAGATTTTCCACATGCCAGGAGTTATATCTTCCCCAAATTTTTATTCGAATTTTCTTTTTCATCTCCCTTTCCTATTTGGCCTAAGTGGTGAAAATCTGACCTATTCAAGCTTGATTCCTCCACCCTACATCGCTACTTTGGGCCCTGGTGTTCTCTGGTTTACCAAACCATCATTTATTTTCTCGGCTAACTCCCCTTCCGTATTTTTTTGCAGTTTTCTCTAGTTTTTTTTGGGGACTCCTGAATGTACTTTCACTCTCTTTTACTTATCAAATTTCCCTTTTGCAAACGTGGTCAAATATTTTCTCCCCTGAGCTAAACCCCGAATATTCATCCAGGCATCTTCATAATTTTTTCTAAAAAAAGGTTAAATAAAGGGCGGAGATACAAACACCCTTTTCTTACCCAACGTTGGTGCAAACCATTCGCTATTGTCGTAACCAAAAAATTTTGACTTTGCACATTATACAGGGTTTTTTCCAATGTTGTTATTCCTTCACAATGTTTGAATTTCCCCATGGTTTTGGCCAAAGGCCCCATGCCAGACTCATCAATTTTACAAAAGTCGATAAAGTTATGGAAGATCAATTTTCCCTTTTTCTCTCACTTTTTTATTTAAAATTTTTTTGGTTGTTATTTTTCCACAGTGTTCGCCTCTTTTAAACCCCGCTTGACTCCACTGCATTCTTCAAATCTGGTAATTTTTTTTAATTTTTTTAAAAGGTACCCTTCGAAGTAGAAATTATCAAGCTTTGGTTCGGGAATTGAAAATTTCCTTTCGTTTGCTTTCTTTGGAAATTTTGATACACACTTTCACCCCATCGGCCATTCTTTGGTTTTTTAGTATCTCATGCCCCAATCTGTGTAAACCTTTGCTGTAGTATCCCCCCCCCTTGTATCAATCAGCACAAAAATTTTTGCACCAGGGATTTTTTTTTCTTTTCAGTCTTTTATTGCCCACTCCCTTCGACAGTAGGGAAACCTTTCCGACGCAAATTTCCCGTTGAACGGGTTCGCAAGGACTTGTTACCTTGGTTGTTTGTGTTATAAACTCCCCGCAGTAATCTTTCCTTTTTCTTTGACTCTTCCCTTTTTGCAACAGTTGTCCCCCTTTTTCCAACACGCTGTTTTTCTTCTTTTTTTTTTACCCACCTGTGTGCCACATAGTTCCTTTACAATTTTATTGCCTTTTATGTTATTTTTATGCAGGGTTTTTTTCTATTCTTTATTGTCCTTCCACCATTTTTTTTTTGCTTCTTCAGTGCATTCCTTGTCTGTCTATTTTCTTTCTGTATTCTGCCAGCTCAACAGCACCCAAAAATTTCTTTTTTTCTTTTTACGTCTATCTTCGCATTCTCCAAAATTTTGATGTTAGCCATGGCCTTTTTTTTTCCCGATTTCCCTAGTTTTTTTTCCCCTGCCACTTTTTTTTAATTGTTTTTAGTAACTCACACAGAGTGTCTGTGGATTTGATCAAGCAGTAGAAATGGGCAATCTTCCTGCCCAAATTCTCCCGATATTTTTCTCATTGTCGGATCCTTTTGTTTTTTTAGATCAAAGGGTTTCTGTCTGTTGTTTTTCTTTTTTGGGAAATTTTAGCTTTATTTTAGCGGCTCACATAGGGCGTGGTCACTACCGATGTCAGGGTTTCTGAAGGTTCTTTTTTTTGCTCATTTATTCCTGATAAAACCTCTTGAAATAAGAAGAAATCAATTTTAAAAGGTGTTTTGCCGTCTGGGAGTGCCCGTAGTTCTTCTAGATTTTATGATTGAATAAGGTGTTTGGGAAAAAATAAGTTTATGATTCCAGCGAATTCCAAACCGTTTTAGTCCCTCTCATTTGTTTTTTCCGGTCCAAAATTCCCTACCACACCTTTCCAATTTTTATATGCATTTCACCAGTCTTCGCATTCCAGTCTCCCCTTTAACCAATAACCAAAAAATTCTTTTCTTTGGGAATAGTCTTTATTAGATCATTAAGATTCTCTAGAAGTCATCAATTACCCATCACAGCAGTCTTGGTGGGGCCTATACTTCATACATAATTGAAAGGCTTTCCTGCAATTTTATCATGCTAATCTCTCGTTTACTGGGTGTATTCTAAACTGATTCTGATTGCCTTGTTGACCAAAAAGCCCCCCTAAAAATTTTCTTGTTATTTCCCCTAAACCCCCAACTTATCCCCCCCCAAAAACTTCCCGTCCCTTCCCCTCTCATCTCTGATATCCAATATGCCAGTTTGGTTTTCCATTCATGCATTTGTATTCCGGTTTTACCACCTTAATGAACTCAATTCCCCGTCCCAAAGACTGTGTCTACTTTTGTGAATTTTTTTCTGATGTTTCGTCTCCCGTAGATACTTTACATAAACCCCCCCGGAGGTCCAAAAGATAGCGCGGCCCTTTTTATCCCGGGCCCCCACCCATCCGGGAAATTTTTATTTCGGTTTTCTTCCTTTTCAAAGACAAATCGTTGGGGGGGATTCCTCTCCAAAAAAAGGGTCCCCTTTTATAGGGGGTTTTTCACCCTTTCCCCCTTTTGACCCCCCTGTTACCATCCAAACCGGTGACTGTAAAACATTCATACCCTCTGGGGAGCATCAACGCCTGCGTCGAACGTTTTTACCGTCCTGGGTCGGGAGGCTTAAGGGTTGCTTACCTGCCCAAGGAAGACCCTAGCGCTACGGAAGGGGGGAGAGTGCCACATTTCCCCTACAGGCTGTCACCAAGGGGTCCCGTACCTTTCCGACAACCACACAACCCACACACACAACACCCCCCCACACGGAACACACACACACACAACACACACCACACACACACAACAACACAACATATAATATATATAAAATATTAAAAATATATATATTAAATTTTAAAATATATATATATATATATATTTCTATAATAATTATATTTATATTTTATATTATATATATATATATATTATTATATATATATACATATATATATATATATTTTATATATATATAATTTTTAAAAATTTTTTTTTTTGTGTTTTTTTTTTTTTGTTTTCTTTTTTTTTTTTTTTTTTTTTTTTTTTAATAATTATAATTTATATATTATAAAATTTTTTTTTTTATAATATAAAAATATATAATATATATATATATATATATATTATAATATATTTTTTTTTTTTATTTTTTTTTTTTTTATGTGTGTTTGGGTTGTGTGTGGTATGTGGGTTGGGGGGGTTTTTTTGTGGTGGGGGTTTTTGTTGTTGTGGGGTGGGGTGTGTTGGGGGTGTGTGTGTGTTTTGTGTGGTGTGTGTTGTGGGGTGTTGGTGTGTGTGTGGTGTGTGTTTGTGTGTGTGTGTGGTTTTGGGGTGTTTTGTGGGGTTGTGGTGTGTGGGGTTTGTGTTTGTTTTTTTTGGGGTTTAATTTATGCCCTATATTTTTATTTTTTTTTTAAAACCCACACAAAAACCCCCAAAACACACCCCCAAAACACACCACCCACCCACACACACAAATATATAAAAATTTATAATTTATTTATAAAATTTTATTATATAAAATATTATTTTATATATATAATTAAAATGTATATTAAACACCACAGATATAATATATTAAAATATTATATATATATATAATATTATATATAATATATATATAATATTAATTTATATAATATATATATAAATATAATATAAAAATATAAAATATTATTTAAAATTAAAATTTTTAATTTTATATATTATTTTTGATAATACAAAAAAATATATATTATAATATATATATATATTTTAAATAATTTATATATTATTGTTTTATGTTTTTTTATTTAAAAATATAATTTATATAAGTTTTTAAATATATAATCAATAATAATTTTATTTATAATTTTTTTTTTTTTTTACAAAACAAAGCAACAAACACTACCCAAAAAAAAACAACACACCCAAAACACAACAAACACACACCCACACACAAACCACCAAACACACACACACACACACACACACACACACACAAAAAAAAAAAAAAAAAAAATTATATATAATAATTAATATATAAATAATTATTATTAAATTAATAAAAGAAATATATATTTAATCGGGTTTTGGGTTGTGGTTTCCCTTTAAAGATTTTAAAAATCTATATATTTTATTATATATATATATAATTAAATATTATATATATAATATATATTAATAATTTTTATATTTTTAATAAATAAAACATAACGCACCCCCAAAAACACAACACAAAACCACACACCCCCACACACACACCCACACACCACAAACACACAAAACAACCACACACACACACAACAAAAAAAAAAAAAAATATATATATATATTTTAAAATATATATATATTATATTATTATATATTATATTTTATATAATATATATTTTATATATTTTGGGGATAAAAAGATTTTATATAAAATATATATAAAAATTATATATATAAAATATAATATATATATAATATATTAATATATATATATAATATATATAAAAATATAAAATTATATATTATATTATATTATAAATAATATATAATAAATTATTTTTAATTTATTATAATTAAAAATATATATTTTTTAATATATATTAATATATATATTTAAATTTAATTTATTATATAATTATATCATTATATTTCTTTTATATATAAAAAATGTTAAAAATATAAAAATAATTATTTATATTTAAATTATTTAAAAATATATATATATTATATATTATTTTTATATATAAATATATATATTATATAAAAATTTTTTTTTCCCTTTTTTTTAAAAAATTTTTTATTAAATTTTTTTTTTTTTTTTTAAAGGGGGGCCCAAATTTTTAATTTTTTTTTATTTTTTTTTTTCCCTTTTTTTTTAATTTTTTAAACCCCAAATTTTTTTCCCAAAAAAAAAAAACGGGCCCCCCCCCCCCAAAATTTTTTTTTTTTGTCCCCAAAAAAAAACACAAAAACAAAAAACCCAAAAACAAAAAAACAACACAAACAAAAAAAAAAACAAAAAAAAAAAAAAACAAAACAAAAAAAAAAAAAAAAACAAAAAAAAAAAAAAAAAAAAAAAAACAAACCCCCCACAAACCCCCACACACACCACACCCAAACACCAAACCACACACACACACACAACCACACAACACACAACACACACAAACACACACACACAACACCCAAACACACACACATCCCCACACCACCACACCCCACACACAACAACACACACACACACCACCACACCCACCACCACAACAAACACAACAAAACAAAAACCCCCAACAAACACAACCAAAAACCCCAAAACACAACACCACACAAACACACACACACCACACCCCACACCCCCACAATAAGGAAAAAAAAAAAAAAAATAAAAAAAAAAAAAAATACAAAAACCAAATGTTTTAAATAAAAAAAATGTTTTTTTATTTTTTTATTTTTTATTTTTTAAAAAAAAAAATGGGGGGATATTAAAAATTAATAAATTTTCCCCCAAAACCCCCCCCCACCGGGAAAATTTTTTTTTTAAAAATACCAAATATAAAATCCTAAAAAATGTTATTTTTTATATTTTTTTTTAAAAAAGAGGAATTATTTCCCCTTTTTTAGGGCCCCCTTGATAAATTGATAGCCTTTTTTTAAACTTTCCCCCAACAGAACAAAACCAGCAACAACCACCCACCCCCCCCCCCACCCCCACCAACCCCCCACAACGGCACATTTTAACCAAAAAACCCCCAAAAGGGGGGCCCCCCAGGGGAAGGGACCGGGGCCCCCCCCCCCGCCCCCTTTTCCCCTCCCTAAAAAAAATTCTAGGGCCATCCCGGGTTCTTTTAGAAAAAAAGAGGAAAAGTTACAATTTTTCCCCCGGGAAAAGGTGATGCCCTTTTCCCAAAACCAACAAAAACAAACCCCCCCAACCCCCCTATTTAAAAAATTTTTATAATAAATTTTTTTAAAAATTTATTTTATATTTATTTAATTGTATGAAAAAAAAAAATACAATTTCCTTCCCCTTTTTTAATTTTTATTTAAAAATTTAAAAATTATTTAAAATAATTTTTTTTTTTTTTTTTAAATTTTTTATTTTTTTTAAAAACACCCTCCCCCTTTCCCCCCTTTTACGGCCCCCCAAGGTTTTTAAAAAACCCCGGACCTGCATACAGCCAAAAATCCCTAAAAAAGACATGTCTCATTGTTCTTATACGGTGTAAACTTTAGAAATAAGAGTGAAGTCGTATACAGTATCAATACCCCGCAGCCATTGTATAAGTTGATAGCCTTAAATCTGTTGCAGCAGTGGGATCATGATGAGGAAATTTACGTGCGCAGACGGAACCGTGACCTCACCCGCTCCCCCAGCTTCCTCCAGGCTTCTACGCTTCCTCCAGCTGGAAGGGTCATATTATCCAAAGGATAACTGGGCTCGGAGTTTGTGTCAAGCACTCGATGCGGTAAGGTCAGCTTGCCCCCCTCCCTCCGCGCATACCGCATACCCTAAATACATTCTCATTGTTCCATACTGCGTGTGTCAACTTTAGAAATAAGAGTGAAGTCGTATACATATCTTTCCCCTGCAGCATTGTACTAAGGTGATAGCTTTTACCACAACACACACCAACACACACACACAAAACACCAAACAACACATAATTAATTATATATATATATTATATTATATTATTATTATATATATATATTTTATATAAACTGAATATATATAAATATATAATAAATATATTATATATATATATATAAATATATATATATATATATTTATATATATATATATATGTTTATGTTATATGTATTTTGTGTGCATGTGTGTGTGTGTGGTGTGTGTGTGTGTGTGTGTGTGTGTGTGTGGGGTGTGGTGGGGTGGGGTGTGTGTGTGTGTGTGTGTGTGTGTGTGTGTGTGTGTGTGTGTGTGTGAGAATACATGTAGATGATGATGCAATGTAGAATCTCTTTTTTTTATGAATTTCATAAAACAAATGTAAAATCTCACCACACCCTCACCCCATCTTTCTGAAAGCCGAGTGGTTCTTCAGGTCTAAAGGCAATGTTCAATGCCGTAGTTAGCGACCTTTGCACAAGGACAAAGAATAGGAAAGAGAAGACTAAAGACTCTTAAAAGGGGTGATTACAGGCTCTGCCAAAGGTTTGAAGAGTAAAAGCTCGAAACCCTCCCCCCCCCCACTCACCCTCTCTTTGTCTTTCCCTTTTTTATTGCTTTACGTCGGGTTTTTATTATAGTATTATTATTGTTTTGTTTTTTTATCATGTTATAAAAAAAAAAAATAATAATAAAAATTTATTATTATTATTATTTATTATTATATTATTTTTAATTATAATTATTTTTTATTATTTTTTTAATATTATTATTATTTTTATTTTTATATTATTATTTATATTATTATATAAAATATATATATTTTAATATATATATATATTATATATAATATATTTTATATATTATCGTTAATTAAATCATTATAATTATATTGTTATTATTATTATTTGCCATTATTATTTTGTAGTGTCATAATCATCATCATCAATCGTCTTCATTATCGTTATTGATACTATTACATGATCTTTATCATCATACGGAATTGCCATTTATCTTTATTACTATATTATTATCATCATCATAATTATTTACATTACCATCATTATCATTATTATTGTGCTACTAGTATTATCACCTTGATCATATTATCATCATCATGAATAATACTATTATCATAATTATCATAATTTTATGTGATTGTCATTGTAACATTACCGTTACATTCATTGTGAATTAATTACAAAACAATGTTTTGTGGATGATTGGGATCTTCAACTTAGACTGGTCTTAAAATCTCTTTATGGGGTGATTGTTGTGGGTGTGAGTGCCCACTGGTATGGCTGAGTGCTGAAGGTGAAGTGGAGATCAAGGGGGAAGCCGGTAGGCTCCTCAGGCAGCTAAAGGACTCGGCAGTCCTTGTGTGCTGCTGCTGTTGCCGTGGTCGTCTGGAGGTTCACTCACTTAGAATTGGTCCCATAAAGTAGATCTTGTCTGTCTGGAGGTCCGGATTTTGCGGCTGTGTAAGCGTGCATGAACGAGGGGAGCCACTGTCGAATGAGCCGGCAGGTGTAGACTAGTGTGGCCCAACCGGGAACTACGTGAACTTAGTTGGCGGGTCGTTCTGTAAAATAGAACGCCGAGATTCAGAAAAGTAGTAATAGTAATGAAACCCAAACCTGAAAAATTGTTATGAATTTTCAAAAGAGAACTTAACCATGCTTATTTTTCAACAGAAAATGTTATTAATTTCTAGGGATCTGTATCCAGACATCAAAGAAACAAACCTTAAACAGTGAGATGTATTCGTTATAGATAGTCATTAGAAAAAAAAGGAAACCTTTCCTCTCAAACACACACGGTGTCTCAATTTATTAATTTATAGTGTTTGTGTCTGTGTGTGTGTAAAGTCTGATCGTGTAATATGGCTTTGATAGCAGTTAATATTATGAATTTTAAGAGAAATCTTGTATAGTGAATTTAAAGGGAAATAAACATGTTCATACAAGGAGAGGAGGCTTTGGGGATCTAGTTACAAGCCATCAAATCACGCCAGGCAGGGGAAGGGGGGTGGGGGT
>NC_051394.1:28339324-28351824 GCF_015228065.2 Penaeus monodon
TTTTAGTAAAATAAATATATATAATGTATTATTATTTTATATATATATTATATTTTATATTAAATATCTATGGGGTTTTGTGTGTGTGTTGTGTATGTGTTATGCGTGTGCTGTGTTGCGTGTGCGTGTGTGTGTGTATTTTTGGGTTTTGAGTACACCATACCCAGTATATTATTATCACTCAGCCTGAATCAGTTAATTGTATGACGTAGGCATCTCCCAATCTTTTCCAACTTCGTCTGTCTTGGGTTCTTTGTTTCCAGTCTTGGTCCCCAAATTTCGTTATCTATTTACGCCATCTTTTGATTGGGTTGGCCTTTGGCCTCTTTATTATATTTATACCCCAGTCTGTTACTTTTTTTGTCTATCTGTCGTCTTGTATCCCACATATATGCCTTGGCAATTGCCATTTTTTCTTTTTGATGCTCACAATTTTATCTTCCACGTCGGTCTCATCCGACCTCTTAGGCTAAACCTGTTCATCCCTCTCTAGGAACTTATTAGTTTCCTCTCTAGTAATTTTGTTGTAGTCCATGTTTCTGATCTACAGGTCGTAACTCTGAGGACGCATTGGTTAAACTTTTCTTTTTAAACTTAATGGCGAGGAGCCTCTTAGTATGTTATTGTGTTTACCGAAGGCGCTACAGCCTAGACTAATGCGTCACTGAATTTCCTCTTCGCGAGAAGAGTTGCCCTAAGTATATATATACTTGTCCACTACCTCTAGCACTTCCCCTTCTACATGTAGCTGTTCGAATTGAACTCTACTGTTGAGCATGTTCTTAGTCTTTTTTCTCTATTTGGATAGTTTATTAGTTGCTGCATTTCATTTGCAGATTCACTGAAGAGAACAATGTCATCTGTAAATCTTAGATTGTTTAGGTATTTGTCTCCCATTTTGATATATTTTCAGTTCCATTCTAGCTTCTTGAATATTTCCTTAAGGCAAACTGTAAACAGTTTTGGTGAGATGGCATCGCCCTGTCTAACGCTTTTATTAATTGGCATTTTATCAGTTTCCTTGTGAAGCTTTTTAATAATAATAATAATAATAACAATAATAATAACAATTGTAATAATAATAATAATAATAATAATAATAATAATAATAATAACACTAATAACAATAACAATAATGAGAGATAAGATAAAATATAATGTAATATTAAAAAAATAATGATAGTAATAACAATAATGAAAAAATAACAATAATAACAACAACAATAACAACAACAACAACAATAATAGTAATGATAATAATGATAATAATGATAATAATAATAATAATAATAATAATAATAATAATAATAATAATAATAATAACAATAATAATAATAGCAATAATAATTGTCCCATTTTCGTAAATATCTTCTAATATTTTACAATATAGCTCCTCTACTCCCTGTCTTCAAATAGCTTCTAGTACTGCTGGTATTTGTAAAGTCTAAAACCTTTTTGTAATCGATGAATGCCATACACAGGGGTTTCCTATATTTGTTTATTTTTTCTTTTATTTGCATGAGCATGTGGATATGATCTGCTGCTGAGAATCCACTGCAGTCTGCCTTGTAGGTTTAGGTAAACACTACGGTTAGTCAAATTGTCTCTTTATTTGTGGAGCTTACAAAAGTGTTCTTTGGTGAGAACCTAGCTGATGAGTGAGTGTTAGTTCTGGGTTCGCGGCTTAAATGGCCCAGCCGCGATGTGTACACACCGGTCAGGTCCGAAGAGCTCCACGGTGATTGGCGGGGGCCAGATCGCCAAACGTCAAGATCCTGCTCTACCGTGTGCGGAAATTCGTCGCGAGGTGGTCACCACAGCACTCCCCTTCCAGTGAAACGGTCGCGAAACGAACTTTTGAAACTCTGCACTGTGCGCAGGCTTCACACGGTCAATGCATATGTTGTCCTCTCCTCGCGGACGCCAGATGGTGATGGTCTTCTCGTCCCGCTTGACGACCGGAAAAAGTCCCTCTTAGGTCGAGCAGAGTGGGGTCTTGGTGGGTCGCCTGATGAAGACGCGTGGTAAGTGAAAGTCGAGTCGGACAGGAGCGGATGCGGGCCATGCGGTCGCGAAGCTGTTTTCCGAAAGCTCCCGGGTCCTGGTCTCTGGAGCTAACTTAAAAATTCGCAGGGAGGGCTATGGTGGTTCCATAAAAGATCTCGGCAGCGGTGCACTGAAGATCCTGCTTGAAAGAGGTCCATATGTGCAGGAGTGCCAAAGGCAACTGGTCCAGCTAGTGACGAGTGGAGGATGAAGCCGTGAGGACCTCCTTCAATTGGCGGTGTAGGCGCTCTACCATGCCGTTGGCACTGGGATGGTAGGCCGTGGTCCGGATGCACTTCCGAGCCGAGGAGAATCATCAGCTGCCTCCAGAGCTCGGACTCGAACTGAGACCCGCGGTTGGTCGTGACCGTCGCAGGAGTGCCGTAGCGAGAGATCCAGGTGCTGATGAAGGTCTTGGCAATGGTGGCGGCGGTGATATCCTGGATGGGGGTGGCCTCAGGCCACCTGGTAAACCGGGCGATCATCGCCAGGACGTAGCTGTAACCCTAGTCGGCTGTGAGAGTACCAAACACATCGAAGTGTATATGTTCGAAGCGACCGTCTGGTACGTCCGGTGACTCTTACTGCGCTGGCACTCGATGCAGGTGCGGCTCCACTCCCGGACGTCTCTATTGATGCCAGGCCATACGACTTTGCTGCAGATGAGATCCTGGGTCGCGCAAATTCCCCCCGATAATCGTGGTAAGCCTCGAAAAATTGTCGGCGGATTGATGGTGGGATGTAAAGACGAGGGCGGCCAAGTGAGGTGTCACAGAGGATGGTGTCCTGTGAGTTTTGGAACTGCGCCTGTTCCAGCTGAAGAGAGGTATCCCAATCGAGTAGCCTGGAGAGGGAAGTGTCCTGTTGCTGTTCCCTGCGATCTAAATGCTAGTCGATAGGGTTGTTGCTGGCACTTAACATGGATATCGATACTCTGGATAGGGCGTCTGCAGCCTGGTTGTTGGTGCCTCAGATGTGTTGTATGTTGTTGGTAAACTGGGCCATGAAATCTTTCTTCATGTGGGAACTGGCGGCGGCTTCTGTTCTACAGGGCGAAGGTGAGAGACTTGTGATCAGTCAAGATGTGGAAGTCTTTGCCCTCGACATATGCCGGAAGAGCTTGATGGCAGTGTAGACTGCAAGGAGTTCTTTGCCGAAAGCACTATATCAATTTTGCTGAGGGCTGACGTCTGCCCAAAAGAACGCCAGTGGCTGCCAAACCCTTACCTGGATCTTGCTGGAACGGCTCCCATGGCGTGTCCGAGGCAAACAAAAGCTATCTTGGCCTTGCCCCCTGTTGTGGGTGGTCGAGGAGGGTTTTCCGAGGCTAAGGCATCTTTGTTTATTTCGAAAGCTTTGTCTTTCGGGGTCCGGGTAATGTCTTTGCCGCTCCTCCTAGATGGGAGGGAGGTTTTGTGGGGGAAACCCCCAGTATAGGTGCACATTTGGGGGAAAACCTCCTGAAAAAAAATTTTCATACCGAGGTATTCCAAAATTGTCTCTTGGTTGTTGGCCAGGGAACTGCTTGATGCGCTGACTTCTTTGATTGGGGTATCCCTTTGCGGTGTGTGTGACCTAAAAAGTAAGAGAGGTAAATTAACAAACTCTTACCAGGTTTGATGACACCCCGGCTTTCTGAAAAGGGGCCGAAGAGGCGTAAGGGGTTTTTGTGCTCCTCACGACTGCTGTAGCGATAAATTTTCCCATGATGAACTGTACATGGTGCAGGGGGGGCCCCCTGGCTGCGGAAGGGGGTATATTTCCCGGGTCCCCATGTGCTCAAATCGCCTTGGCGAGCAGAAACGGGCTGGGAAAAGGGTTTTAACGGGATAGACTGTATTTCCTCGTGACGAGTGGTGTTGACAGGTTTGGGGTGTTTTTGCCAATTAATGGGGTTCGTCAGTGCTGGGGAAGCCCGAAACATCTCGATAGGCCATTCGCTGGGAAGCACTGTGTAGATACAAAAGGGGCGTAAAGACTGACGAGCGAAGGTGCGGGCCCGACTGGTGTCTAGGGATCCCCTTTAAGGTCCCTGTGAAGCCTGGGGCACAAGGAAGTCTGCTCCCAATTGGGTTGCGTACGCAGCGACCCGGAAAAAACCCCCGCAGTGACCAGGAAAAAACCCACGTCCTTCAAAATCGGGGGGGTGCTGAAAAAGAGTGTATGGAATGTCACCCATACGTGATGGGTGAGCTTGGGAGCCTCCCCAAAGTGCGAGAACGGGCGAGTGTTTTTCACTTGGGGGTTTCGGTGATAAGGCCCGCTTCTGCTCCCGTTCCACCAGGAAAGTAGCGGGGGTTGTTTCACGAATAGACGGCGCCGTGGGGGCCGCGAGAGACGGGACTATTAGTTTTCCGTGTTTCGTTTTTTGGGGCCCAAAAAAGGGGCTCGCACGGCGCGGCCGGGGGCCGAATCGTAATGATAAAAAAAATACTACCTGGTTCGGGGGGGGGGGCCTGTAGCTTTTTGAGGTGAGGGCGTAGTTTTTGTCCTCGTCAGGGGTGGCGGGGGAGTGCGGGGACGTGGTGAAGGGTCGTGGCTGTAGCCGCAAACGGTCCAGGTGAGAGACGGGGAGTTTTCTGAGAGTTCTGAACTAGGAGAGGGTTTTTGAATTGCCGCCGGGGACCTGGGGTGAAAACGGGCAGGATATCGGGGGGCGGGGTGTGTTGGCGCGGCCGAGGGGCGTTGTATGGTCGAAAGTCTCGGAGGGATAACTTCAAGTGGGTTATTTTGAAGAGGGCCGAAATTTTTTCTGGGGGGGGCACCACTGCTGCGGATTGCTTCCTTGGAGTCCCAGGTGTTGTATTCGGGGGTTTTTGTGGAGGCACTGAAGGGGGAAGGGCAGGGGAGAATTTTTTTCACCCGTATCCCATATTTGGGGCGGAGAGGTACGTTTTCTAAAGGAACTCTTAGGGAACCATTCGGGAAGGGAAGCAATGGGGGCAGTAGGGATGGCTTAGGGGGGCTGAGAGACCCTGGCCTGGACTGAAAATCGAGGGCCAGGATGTTTTAGGAAAAAAAACGTTAAAAAAAATCCTTTTTTTGTGGTCAAGGGTTTTTGGGGGAGGGGAAAAGGGGTTCGGGGAGTCCGAAGTTTTGGGTTGCCCGGTTTCCGGTTGCCCGGCCTTTCCTTTTGGGGTTTTTCCTTTTTTTTGTTCCCTTTTTTTGTAGGGGGGCTTCCCCCATAATCTCTTTCCGCACGACGGGGGTTTTTCGCGGGGGTTTGTCTTAAAATTGTGTATGCACGCAATTCTCTAAGTAATGTACAAGTGTGGCATTCGGTTCGCCACAAGCATGCAACACATCTCTTCACTTTTCTATTTTTTGTATGATCTGCCATGCACAGTGGTAACCTAGGCGCATTCTGGGGCAGAATGACTTCGGTACTCTTTGTTTTTTTCAGAGAGTGCCAGGTTCATAGCCTGTGGCATCTGATACCAGCTGGCCGAGGGGGGGGGGATCTCGTTTCCTCTCTGTGAAGCTGCAGGAGGAAGGAGGTGGCGTCACCGTACCTTCCTCCTAAGTAATTTTCGGCTCTGATGTATTATCAGGATAGGGGGCATACCCCTGCCGATGTCGGCTAATCTGTCAGCAAGCTCATTACCTCTGATCCCTATGTGGCTGAGAACCCAGTTTATGATGATTCTTCTACCCTGTGCAAGAATCCTCTGTGCCAGTGTGAGAGTGGTAGTCAGAAGGTAGATGTTGTCAGTGGGTGAGCGCTGCTGAAGACAGTCGACGGCTCCTTTGGAGTCTGTGTGTATGACCACGTGTCCTTCCCTCATGGATGCGTGGCTCAGTGCTCCCATGATAGCCTCTGCCTGTAGCGAGGAGGCGTTGTCTGTTACCCTCATGGATTTTGTGGTATTCCTTGCTGCGAAGCCGGCGCCTGCAGTGTGGGTCAAGGGATCAACCGATCCATCCGTGTAATATGTTCTGTTCCCCGGAGGGGTGATGGTTGCAATGACCCTCTGGGTTTCTGCCTTTAGGCTAGGCGTACAATATTCTTTCTTTTTGCTTGCCAGTCTCATGACCGAGAACTCTATCGAGGTTTGTGCCCACGGCGGAGCTTCGACAAAGTCAGGGTAAGGGGAGTCCATGCCCTTGGCCAGTAGCGGTTCTTTGAGCTGATGGCGTATTAACACCCTGGCTGTGTGAGACAGCCAGGAATTGTTTGCAAACAGCTCATTATCTTGTTCTAGGTGTCTGACTATTTTATGTCTTAGGCTTGTTTTCCTGGGAGCTTGGATGACCTTTAATAAGAATTGTGCTGCCGTTAGATCAATTCGTGAGGCCAAGGGGAGAAGGTTTGTCTCCTCTAGGAGGTTGAGGACCTTCGCCCACCTTGGGGCACCCAGAATGACCCCGGCGGCTTCGTTTTGGACTGTCTCCAGTTGGTCTTTATATTTTCTCTTAATGCCAATCAGAGCGAGGGAGGCATAGTCTACAATGGGCCTGACAGCATGTACCTAGAATGATCTTAGTACTCTGTGTCTGGCCCCTATGCGTCTTCCACTCATTGCTCTCATGACAGACAGTCTTGATTTTGTTTGGTCAACCAGGTGCTGGACCTCCTTGCGGAAGGAGAGGGCCCGGTCCACCTTTACCCCAAGGTAGAGGTAGTCCTGAACCCACTCCAAGTCCATTCCCTGGATTTTCAGACTTGTGCCTTGAACTCTCTGTCTCAGAGCCATGGCTTTGGATTTGGCTGCAGAGATCTTTAGTCCTGTCCTGCAACACTTCTCGGATACCAGGTCCAGACAACGCTGGGCTTTGTTTAGGCAGTGTGGTCCAGTGGAGATGATAGCGAGATCGTCTGCATAGGAGATGATCTTGAAACCCCACAGGAGGTTTATGTTGAGGATACAGGACATTAATGTATTAAAAAGGGCTGGACTGAGAACCCCACCCTGTGGCGTTCCATTCTCTAGTGGCATGTGCTTTTGATAGGTGCCCTTTGGAATTCGCCCTCTGGCTGTTCTATTCGTAAAGTATTTCACCTAACCCAAAGGGCCAAGAGCTTACTCTGATTTCCTTTTTGGATCGGGCTCTCCTGAATGGCAAGAGGACTTGCCAATTCAAAAGCCTTCTCCAGTCAAGGAAATACTGCCACAGAGGGTGCCCGTGTTTTATCATGCTCAAGAGCGTGGCTATGCTGTGCGCTGTGCTCATGCCCTGGTGAACCCGTGGAGGTGTTTCGTGGGGGGGTCCCATTTTCCATCGGAGCCGGTTCAGTACCATCCTCTCGGCAGTCTTGGCCAGACAGCTGAGGAGAGAGATGGGGCGGTACTTCCGGCTCCTTTGTGTTTAGTGATGGGAAACTATGGTAGCCCTCTTCCAACTCTGGTGTAGAGTGGAAGTTCCCAGGACTTGTTGATGATTGCGGGAATGCAAGCTCACCTACCAGTCCCAGGTGGGAAATAAAGGGTACGAGACCCCGTCAGACCCCGGGGGCTGTGTTGCAACGGCTTTATATGCACTCTTAGTTCCCTCAGAGAAAAGAAAAACGTCTGAGTTATCGGGTTCGGCTGTCCTTTCTCGATGTGAGCAAGTCCTGTCTGGTTGTAGGTTTTTCTTGTCTTGCCCTCAGTTCGGCTGGCAGGCTGTTGCTACTTGTTCTCACAGAGAACTCGTGCGCCAGTCTTTTGGGCCTCTGACTGGGGTTCGGGGTGCGTGCATCTGCGGGCTGGCGGCTGGTGGCTCGCTTGACCCGTTGCCATAGCCTGAGAGGGTGGTACAGTGTTTAAAGGGGACTCAAAACCATTCCAGCCACTTTTCCTGCCTGACTCTGCTGGCAGTTTCCTTGGCATCCCTGACAGCCTCCCTTGGGAGGGCTAGGTTGTCGGGGGTTCTTTCCCTTTCGGAAATGTTTTCGGCAAATTTTTTACCTGGGGTTTGCCCCTCCAAATTTTCGTATTGAAGTACCAGGCGTCCTTGTGACCCCATAGACCCGGGCCGAGTTTTTGGGTATGGTCAGTGAGGCTGCCTCATCAATGGCATTTACAAGTCTGGCTTGTAGCGCTTCCACATTTTCGCTTTGTGTGGGTTCATTGCTTCTCAGACAGCGGCCAAGGCGCTCTGGAACGCCTGCCAGTTGGCCTTGTCTGTTTTCCATCTTGGATTCGGTCGTGGTTTTCGGCTGGGCACTATCCATGAGGGTAGTTATAGTGCCATATGGTCACTAGTGATGGTCTCATCGACACCCAGCCAACCTCTCCACCAGAGTCGCAGTGGCCAGGGTGAGGTCTAGGCCCCTTCCCCTCCGACATGCGTTGGCTCCTGGCTGTTGAGGAGAGGGGATCTGGGGGAATGTCTAAAGCACGTTGGCTATGTGATGGCCAGCCGCATCCGGTGCCTGCAGGGAGCCAGGATGGGGTGGTGTGCATTAAAGGGTCCCCCCCTATGATCATTCGGTCGTGTGCTGGGGAAAGCACATACCTGGCTGATGTCTAAGCTACTACAGTGTGGCCGGGTGTACACATTGTACAATTTCAGGGGCCCCCCGGCCAGCTGAATCTCGACGGCAAGAGATTCACATCTCCAAGTGCGGGCTATTGCGGAGCAGGGAATTTTTGCTTTGACCAGGGGGATCAGGCCTCTTTGCCATCGGTACGTGGCAGCGCGTAGACGTTTAAAACCCGGAGAAGCGAACAGGTTCCGCGTTAATGTCTCCTGGAGCATGACGATGTCAATGCACTTTGATCGCACTATTGCATGGCGGATGGCACTCCTTGAGAGGAAGCCCCCAGATGTTCCACTGCAGAATACTTAGATTGCGTGCCATGATGTTACTAATTAATAGTTACATCAGAGACATCGTCGTATTCAGATTGACAGTCGGAGTCTGACAACTCCATTGTGAGATCCTCACTGCTTGAAGGGTCTCCTTTGGCTGTCAGGCTATCCCTGGGTCCACTGGGGGGGGGGAGAGCCTTTTGGGAGCTCTGACTTGAAGTGTTTGGGCCTTTTCTCTAGCAAGGCTGTTTCTATGCATTGGTGGCCTTGCCCGGCAGGGTCAGCTTGTTCTGATTTAGTTTCTGGCACTGAATCAGCCTGGCAGGCTCTGCCTGTGAGGGCATGGCCTGGGTTGGAGTGGGGAGGGGAGTCTCGACCTGGGTGAGGGAGAGGATTTGGGGTGTTTTGGCCCTCTCCATCTCTCCTTCCCTTTTCGCTTGCGACAGTCTGTTTCAATGTCGTCATGGCGATCTCGACTGCCTTCTCCGCCTCTTCTGTGCTCCTGGACATGGATGCTGCCACTGCTGTGACTACAGCAGTGATCAGGATCTACATGTCCCCCTCATCGAAGAGCATGTCTTCTGGATCTGGGAGGACCTTTTGGGGCTGTTGGAACCTTTCCCTTCTATGGTTCCTCTGCACTTGTTTTACTTGGAGGAACTCCTGTTTGTCGGAGATCTCCGGTTTCGGCTGGGGGGAAGCTTCCTTCCTCTTAGGGGGGTCGGGAAGCCTTTTCGCTTTTGTTTTCCTCCCCCAGACGTAGGTGCCTGGGGGAAAGGCAGGAACAAAGTCTGGTCGCTTCTTAGCAACCTCTTGCCGTTTGAGGGCCGCCTCTTTCCTGACAGAGCAAACCCGGCTCCAGGCGTGATGCCTCTTGGCACAGTTAGGACATTTGGCTGTTGGTCCTTCTTTTCTTCTTGTATGCCCTTTAAAGCACACCTCGGTGTTGTGTGCCTTGCTTTCAAACACCACATTTTTGGGTTGGCTGTGCAGTTAACCTGTGGTGTCCGTACTTCTGGCACTTGAAACATCGGAGTGGTTCAGCACATATGTTCGTAAGTTATAGGTACCCCAGTTACCCAGATCAAGGGTAGAGGTTGGGCTACCTTTCATGGTTACCAGGACTTGCCTGGTTGGAGTCTTCCCCTTCGAAAATCGGGAAGCCTCCACGACCTGTGGGTGTGATGCGATTACCTCCACATCGTATGAGACTGAGAAGCCAAGTAGGACCATCTTGACCCTCTTTTTTCCCCGGGATTCAGTGGCGAGAACCACTTTCCTCCCCTCTTTTAGCTCCTGCGTTTTTCCCACAGGGAAAAAAAGGGTGGAAATGATCTTTGGGTATGATGATCATGCCCTGATCTCACGCTAACCGGATCGACAACTGGATTTTTCGCTGGTTCTCCAATGCCCCGACCATTTGTAGGCATGTCGAAGCCTTCGGGTTTGACGGGGAAACCCTTAAACTGCGGGAAACGCCTTGCGGGTCCAGACTCTCCATCAGAGTCGGTCTCCAGCCTCGGACGTTTCGGTCCGCCCTTTCGGCTTTGGGGCTTGCTCGTGGGGGCACCACCTGTTTCGGCTGGTTCAGCTGGTGCTCCTGATTCAGTCAATGGGGTCGTCTGAGGGGTTCTCAGAGGCCTTCCTGGTCTGGGTGCTAGCCTGGAGGGGCCAGCACGAGAGTCCATCTGTTGGACAATCTGGTGGACAGACATGTTCTTACAAGCTTTTCTGTCTTGTCCACCATCTTGGCAGCAGGCATGCAGTGTCATCCTGTGCTCGGGGTTTTCTTTTGCCACCCGGAGGCACATATGGCTTCAAGGTGGCTGCCGTGGTCTGGGCCTTGCACGGGTCGTCAACATTGTCGTCTTTCTGTGGGAGATTTTTAGTTTGATTTTCCATATACTTGGCAGTGCTTCATCCACTCACGCCCCCACCCACCACGGAGTCCAACAAGGGGAAGCTGAGTGTTAGAACCAATGTCTAACAGCAACAGGGGTGATGAGTGGATATACGCAGCCAATTATCCATTTGCAGTGGTATGCACGGACGGTGTGGGTACCAACGGCAACATGACTGCTTGACCCTAGCTTCCCGAGGGAGACCAGCCGATTGACCTGACTGGGCCTGGATCAGTCCGCCTGTCTTGCCAGAATAGAGGACCAAAGAGGCGTGTTGCTAGCCGCAGGGTGTACTCGTGCACGGCATTGCTCAACCTCCAGGACTCCCGTCTCCCAGCTCACAAGGATGCCACGCACGGGAAACACGTGGGTAGGCGTCAACCTCTGGGAATATCCCAGAGGGGATGCCCATCCACCTACAGGACATCATTGATGGGAACACTTCTGCTCCTCCCTCAGTAAGGAAGGGAGCTCTTTCACTTTTTCCAGGCATTCCTCTCCATTTTCCCCAGAGAGGACCTGTACCCCTTTTTCAAAGTGAATTCCTCTTTTCTCTGAAACGCCCAAAGGTTGTTTCACCTCAGTGAGAAAAGAGGGGGGGTCCTGCACCTGTTCCAGTCAGTTCCTTCATCCCTCTGAAACAACCGGCCACAGACTGTTTCATCACAGTGAGGGAGAGAAGCTAACATTTTTCCAGGTGGTTCCTATGGCAGGACGGTTTTTTAAAGGTGAATCCCTCTTCTCTAAGAAACACCCAAAGGATGTTTCACCTCAGTGAGAGAAGGGGGTCCTGTACCTGTTTTCCCGTTTAAACTCCTTCATCCTTCTGAAAACAGCAACCACAGACTGTTTTCATCACAGTGAGGGAGAGAAGCTAACTTTTTTTTCCCGGCAGTTCTTATGGCAGGGTGGTTTTAAAGTGAATCCCTCTTCTCTCTGAAAACCACCAAAGGCTGTTTCACCTCAGTGAGAAAAGAGGGGACCTGTACCTGTTCCAGTAAGTTCCTTCATCCCTCTGAAGTAGCCAACCACAGACTATTTCATCACAGTGAGGGAGAGAAACTAACTTTTATCCAGGTACTTCCTATCACAGGACGGGAACTAAGATGAGTTGGTTCTGGGTTCGCGGCTTAAATGGCCCAGCCGCGATGTGTAGACACCGGTCAGGTCCGAAGAGCTCCACGGTGATTGGCGGGGGCCAGATCGCCAAACGTCAAGAGTCTGCTCTACCGTGTGCGGAAGCTCGTCGCGAGGTGGTCACCACAGCCTCTTCTCTAGGCTGGTTAGAATCCAGAGTTTATCCATTGAGAACGTGTTTGTTAAAAACATTGGCTAGTTTCACTGTTGCAACTTCTCCTGCATCTATTATAAGGGCTATACTGATTCCGTCTTCACCTGGTGTTTCCCCTCTCTTCATGGCTTTAAGCGATCTTGTTATTTCTTCTGTTATGATATTAAGCATGTATCTAGTTACCGCGTTCGCTTCTGTTCATTTAAACTGTATAGATCCCTGTAAAAGTCTTCCACGACTCTTATGATTACTTTCTTATTATATGTCACTTCTCCATCTGGTTTCTTTATTGCATACATTTGGTTTCTCCTTATTCCTAGTCTCCTTTTAGCTGTTTTCATGCTGTTTTCATATACCTGAGATCACTGTTCTCTTCTTTTTATTTATAGTCATTGTTAGTTCAGCTAATTCTATCTTGTCCATGTTTGATGATACAGTCATGAATACGTTTTTGCATAATCTGTTTATTTTCTACTGAGAGCTTGCTGGAGCTTTGTTTGACAATCTTACTACTTCATGTGCAGCTT
>NC_051394.1:28354324-28357248 GCF_015228065.2 Penaeus monodon
ATATATATAAATAATATATATATAAATATATATGTTTATAACATCTAAATATCTATTTTCATTAAATATTATGTATATACACAGACACAGACACACCACCCACTCACACACAAATACACAAAACACCCCACACACACACACACACACACCAATATATAAATTATAATATTATAATTATATTTTATATATAATATATTATTATTATTATACGTTCATGTGTTATCTATTTTATATATATAAAATATATATAATATATTATAATATATTATATTTTAAAAATATATTATTTTTAAAATTATATTTTAATATATATACCTTTCTTGTATATCTATATTAATATATAAAATATATATATATATATATATATATAAAATATATATATATATATATATATATATACACTCTGTCTCGTGCTTCTGCTTGCGTCAATAACAGCCTTTCCAATTATAAACCAATTTTTTATCGCCAAAATATGAACGATACTTATATTCTCATATATATATATATTTATATATATAATATTATAATATATATATATATATATTATATATATATATATATATATATATATATAAACACACATACACACACACACTCTGTCCCGTGCCTCTGTTATCACGAACAAGCTTGCGTCAATAACAGCCCTTCCAACTATAAACCGTTTTTTTTTATCGTCGATATATGGACGATACTTATACTCTCCTACCCGAACATCAAATCCATATGCGAAGTTGAACAAAACAATAAACTATCCTTCTTAGACAATCACTGGCCTCGGACTTCACTTTCTGAGCTACATAGCTCTCATTTACAAACTAAACAGCCTGAAAACACTTATTAACCGAGCCTACAGTATTTGTTCTATGTGGGCCAACTTTCACACAGAGACCATGTATTTAAAAGACTATTTTACTTCGAATGGATACCCATCCCACTTATTTTATAAAAAATTGAAAAATTTTCTTGTCAGAAGTTTTCCACAAACCTACAATTACCACAGTTAATAAAGACGTCAGATATATAAAACTAACCATATATGGGCAGTTTTAGTTTTGAAATCAGAAACTCGTTAAACAAAATCTATAAACAATGCTATTTCCAAGTCAGTTTCCCAATTGGTTTTCACAATAGCAATTATATTGGTAATTTTCTAAAACAGAAAAATCCGTACAACTCTTATAATTCTAATGTGGTCTTTTTACTTGTTTTAAACTCTCATTTTGGTACTGGGTTTAATCTTACGTGGCTGGCATATGCATTCTCGAACATAAAGGCAACCCATCGGATGGGCCACCTTGGAAAAACATCCTTTTATAACCCAGAAAAACGCTCTCCCCTTTTCCAACCCCCTTTTAAAACCCCCCGAAACACACACCCCAACACACACACACACACCCACACACACACAAACCCCACACACACACACACACACACCCCAAACCCCACAAACCACAAAAACCCAGACACAACACAAACATACTACCCACAACCACCCACACACAAACACAAACAAAAACCAAAAAAAACCCACAAACACAAACCCACACCACAAACACACACAAAAACACACAACAAAACACACACACCACACCAAAAACCACAAAAACCACTGAAAGGACCGCACCAATTCCCCTAGAGTACCTCTTGTTACTCCCCTAATGGATTCGTGTGTACCCGTTAAACCTGAGTATCAGGCCTCCCATGAGAACACCATGGTCGGCATAAACCGCCTCTTACACCTACTTTGACATTATTAACTTATCATATACCTTTTAAAATAAATTACCTCCTATATACCATCGCGACTCCGCAGGTGGGACACAAGCATCCGTTCTCCTCTTTTCTTTGTACATTGTAACCCCTTGTCAATTTCCTATGTAAGACCTGTACAAAAGAGGGTCGCTTGCGAGCGACAGATATTTACAAAAAAATAAAAATAATAATAATATAAATAATAAAATAAAAAATCCCCCCTCGGTATAAAGGAAACAGATAAGTTTTCTCAGGAACGGGTATTTAAGCGAAACATCGAACATTGTCCCAACATTGGCTAAACTAGAAAAAAAAAAGCGGAAGGTTTGACAATAAAAACTTGATTCTATGGGTGAAAAACCCTCCCGGACCCGTTTTTCAGCCAAGCAAACCGGATTGATAAACCGCGACCCCAGGGCTTAGAGTTCTGGACAAAAGGGGAAATATTTTTTTTTCTTGCATCCCAATACTAAGTTGTTTACCAAAAAATTCAACTAACATTTTGCACAATGGCACTGACCCAAGTTAGGTTTTTTTGAAGACAAAGGGTGAGACGATTGATCACCTTGTGTCGGTTTCTCAATATTAACACCGAAATTTGTACAAAAATCACCCCGACAGAGTGGGGAAGTACCTACATTGGAAAATCTGAAGCTTTTCTATTGGAACGCAAGATAAAGGTACAACACCACCAAGCCAGTTACGAAGGGAAAGATGCTACAATCTTGTGTGCTTTCCAAAAACACAAGTTGTACTATACAGGGGGAAACGACCCCAAAATCGTCCAAGGGGAAATAAACAAACCTGCCGTTTATGATATAGCTCCCCTTTAGACAGAAACGTCTCAAAGAAAATGTTCGAAAGATACAAAGGGAAAAGGGCCTGGAAATGAGGTGGAAAAAGATTGGGCTTTAAAAACAAAACTTTCCCGTTTTATTGAGCATTGGCCTTTTAAAGAAATACTGAAATTTTTTTGAATAAATACCGGGAAAACCAAAAATTTAAAAATCAAAAAAAATTTTAATCAGCACAGCGCATGTTCTCAAGAGTCTTTGACGAGGGATTTTTGTGTTGGTTAACTTTCGGATGTTTTAATTTTTAATTTGTTTTGGCAATTTTTGCTTTTTTGTTAAGTTTCCTTCCTCAAAAATTCAATCACCCTAGGGGGGGCC
>NC_051394.1:28357348-28372348 GCF_015228065.2 Penaeus monodon
GGGTTTTTCCCCCCACTCGATGCAGGTGCGGCTCACTCCCGGACGTCTCTATTGATGCCAGGCCATACGACTTTGCTGCAGATGAGATCCTGGGTCGCGCAAATTCCCCGATAATCGTGGTAAGCCTCGAAAAATTGTCGGCGGATTGATGGTGGGATGTAAAGACGAGGGCGGCCAAGTGAGGTGTCACAGAGGATGGTGTCCTGTGAGTTTTGGAACTGCGCCTGTTCCAGCTGAAGAGAGGTATCCCAATCGAGTAGCCTGGAGAGGGAAGTGTCCTGTTGCTGTTCCCTGCGATCTAAATGCTAGTCGATAGGGTTGTTGCTGGCACTTAACATGGATATCGATACTCTGGATAGGGCATCTGCAGCCTCGTTGTTGGTGCCTCAGATGTGTTGTATGTTGTTGGTAAACTGGGCCATGAAATCTTTCTTCATGTGGGAACTGGCGGCGGCTTCTGTTCTACAGGGCGAAGGTGAGAGACTTGTGATCATTCAAGATGTGGAAGTCTTTGCCCTCGACATATGCCCGGAAGAGCTTGATGGCAGTGTAGACTGCAAGGAGTTCTTTGCCGAAAGCACCATATCAATTTTGCTGAGGGCTGACAGTCTGCGAAAAGAAAGCCAGTGGCTGCCAACCATTACCTGGATCTTGCTGCAGAACGGCTCCCATGGCGGTGTCCGAGGCATCAACAGCTATCTTGAGCCTTGCCCCCTGTTGTGGGTGGTCGAGGAGGGTTGCCGAGGCTAAGGCATCTTTGCTTATTTCGAAAGCTTTGGTCTTCTCAGGGGTCCAGGTAATGTCTTTGCCGCGTCCTGACCTAGATGGGATGAGGAGGCTTTGTAGGGGAACCCAGTATAGGTGCACACTTGGGAATGAACCTCCTGAAGAAATTTATCATACCGAGGTACTTCCAAAGTTGTCTCTTGGTTGTTGGCCTAGGGAACTGCTTGATGCTGCTGACCTTCTCTTGAGTTGGGGTGATGCCATCTGCGGTGATTGTGTGACCTAAGAAAGTAAGAGAGGTGAATCTGAACAGACTCTTACCAGGATTTATGACGACTCCGGCTTTCTGCAGGCGGCCGAAGAGGGCGTAGAGGTGGTTTTTGTGCTCCTCACGACTGCTGCTAGCGATGAATATGTCATCGATGTAGACTGTACATGGTGCAGGGGGGTACCCACTGGCTGCTGGAAGGGCGTATGATTCCGAGCTCCCTCATGTGCTCAAACTCTGCCTTGGCGACGCAGAAACGGTCTGGGCAAGGGGCTTGTAACGGGAGTAGACTGGTATTCCAGTCGTGACGATGTGGTGTGTGACAGTGTGTGGCGGTGTTGTTGCCACATTAATGGGCTTCGTCAGTGCTGGGAAGTCCCGAAACATAGCTCGATAGGCGCATTCGCTGGGAAGCACTGTGTAGATACAAAGGGCGCGTATAAGAGCTGACGAGGCGAAGGTGCGGGCCCCGGACTGGTGTACTAGGGACTCCCGTTTAAGGTCCACTGTGAAGCCATGGTGCACAAGGAAGTCTGCTCCCAGGATTGGTTGCTGTACGTCAGCGACCAGGAAAACCCACGTCAGTGACCAGGAAAACCCACGTCAGCTTCAAGTGCGGGGTGCTGCTGAAAATGAGTGTCATGGAATGCTCACCGTATACGTTGATGGGTGAGCAGTTGGCAGCCTCCAATGTGCGAGAAGCGGGCGAGTGTTTGTCACTGTGGGTTGCGGTGATAAGGCTGACTTCTGCTCCCGTGTCCACCAGGAATCGTAGGCGGGAGTTGTTGTCACGACATAGAGCAGGCGCCGTGTGGGGCCGCGAGAGATCGGCACTATTAGTTCCTGTGATGTTCGTTTCTGGGCCAGGAAAATGGCGCTCGCACTGGCGCGGCCGGGTGCCGAATCTGTAATGATAAAAACAGTAGCTACCTGGATTCGGGGAGCGGTGGCGGCTGTAGCTTTGACGATGTTGAGGCGCGTAGTTTCGTCCTCGGTCACGGGTGGCATGGGGAGATGCGGGGACGTGGTGAAGGGTCGTGGGCTGCTAGCCGTCAAACGGCTCCAGGGTGAGAGACGGGGTAGTGTTCTGAGAGTTCTGAAGCTAGGAGGACGGTTTGAATTGCCGCCGGCAGACGCTGGATGAACATCGAGCGCAGGATATCGGGCGGCAGGTGTGTGTTGGCGCGGCCGAGGGTGCGTTGTATGTGTCTGAATGTCTCGGAGGGAGTACAGCTATCAAGTGGCGTTATTGTGAAGAGGGCGCGTAATGTGTTTCGTGGGGAGGGCACCACTTGCTGCAGGATTGCTTCCTTGAGGAGTCCGTAGGTGTTGTATTCGGGGTTGTTGTGGAGGTCACTGAAGGAGAGGAGGTCAGGTGAGAGATTTGTCACCAGTATCCGATATTTGGTGATCGGAGAGGTGACGTTGCATAGAAGGAACTCTGTAGGAACCATTCGGGAAGGCAAGCAATGGTGCAGGTAGGCAGTGGCTTTAGGGAGGCTGAGAGACTCATGGCTACTGGACTCTGAACTCCGAGGGTCACCAGTGTATGTTTAGGTAAACACTACTGTTAGTCAAATTGGCTCTTTATTTGTGGAGCTTACAAAGGTGTTCTTTGGTGAGAGCCTAACCGATGAGTTGGTTGCTTGCTTGCTTGCTTGAGATTTGCGAAGTTCTGGCTTCGCCCGGGCCTTTCACTTATGGCCCGGCCTGTGTCAGCTTTTTTATGGATGTCTCATTTGTTTGTAGCTGTGGTGTAAGCATCTCGCATAATCTCTTTACCAGCACGACGGCTGTGTTCTGCGGGCTTTGTCTTAAGAATTGCGTATGCACGCAATTCTCTAAGTAATGTACAAGTGTGGCATTCGGTTCGCCACAATGCATGCAACACATCTCTTCACGTGTCTATGTTTGTATGATCTGCCATGCACAGTACCTAGGCGCATTCTGGCAGAATGAACTTCGGTACCTATTTGTTTTTAATTTCAGAGAGTGCCATGGTTTCATAGCCTGTTTTCCTCTCTGTGAACTTGGCAGGAGAAAGAGTGGCCGTCACCGTAACACTTCCTCCCTAAGTAATTTTCGGCTCGATGTATTATCATGGGATTAGGGGGCATACCCTGCAGATTTCGCTAAAAAATCTGTCAGCAGCTCATTACCTCTGGATCCCTACATAGTGGCTGAGAACCCAATTTATGATGATTCTTCTACACTGTGCAAGATCCTCGTGCCAGTGTGAGAATTGTAGTCAGAAGGGTAAGATGTTGTCAGTGTGTGGAGCGCTGCTGAAGACAGTCGACGGCCCTTGGATCTGTGTGTATGACCAGACAGTGTCCCTTCCTCACGGATAGCGTGGCTCAGTGCTCCATTTAAGCCTCGCCTGTAGCGAGGAGCGTTGTCTGTTACCCTCATGGATTTGTGGCATCCTTGCTGCGAAGCCGGCGCCTGCAGTGTGGGCAAGGGATCCACCGTCCATTCCGTGTAATTGTTCTGTTCCCCGGAGGGTGATGGTTGCATGACCCTCTGGGTTTCTGCCTTTAGTCCTAGGCGTAAATATTATTTCTTTTTGCTTGCCGTCTCATAACTGAGAATCTATCGAGGGTTTGTGCCCACGCTGAGCTTCGACAAAGTCCCAGGTGGGGGAGTCCATGCCCTTGGCCAGTAGCGTTCTTTGAGCTGATGGCGGTATTAACACCCCTGGCCTGTGTGAGACAGCCAGGAGTTGTTTGCAAACAGCTCATTATCTTGTTCTAGGTGTCTGACTATTTTATGTCTTAGGCTTGTGTTCTGGAGCCTGGATGACCTTTATAGAATTGTGCTGCCGTTAGATCAATTCGTGAGGCCAAGGGGAGAAAGGTTTGTCTCCCACTAGGAGTTGAGGACCTTCGCCCCCTTGGGGCAACCCAGAATGAACCCGGCGGCTTCGTTTGACTGGTCTCCAGTTGGTCTTTATATTTTCTCTAATGCCATTCAGAGCGAGGGAGGTAATGTCTACAATGGGCTGACAGCATTACCTAGAATGATCTTATTACTCTGTGTCCTGCCCCTATGCGTCCTTCCACTCATTGCTCTCATGACAGACAGTCTTGATTTGTTTGTCACCAGTGCTGGACCGCCCTTGCGGAAGGAGAGGTCCGGTCTATCCGTACCCCCAGGTAGAGGTAGTCCTGAACCCACTACAAGTTCCATTTCCTGGATTTTCGACCTTGTGCCTTGGAACTCTCTGTCTCAGAGCCATGTCTTTGGATTTGGCTGTCAGAGGATCTTTAGTCCTGTCCTGCAACCACTCCTCGGATACCAGGTCCGACAACGCTGGCTTTGTTTAGGCATTGTGGTCCAGTGGAGATATAGCGAGAATCGTCTGCCTAGAGATGATCGTTGGCACCCAAAAGGGAGGTTTATGTTGAGGATACAGACATTAAATGTATTAAAAAAGGGCTGGACTGAGAACCCTCCCTGTGGCGTTTCCATTCTCTAGTGGCATGTCTGTGATAGGTGACCTGGAATTTGACTCTGGTGTCTATTCGTAAAGGTAGTCACCTATCCCAAGCCAGAGCTTACATCGATTGGCCTTTTTGGTCGGCTCTCCTGATGGCAAGAGGACTTGCCAATTCAAGCCTTCTCCAGGTCAAGGAATACTGCCACAGATGTCCCGTGTTTATCATGCCCAAGCGCGTGGCTATGCTGTGCGCTGTGCCTCATGCCCCTGAATGAACCCGTGGAGGTGTTCGTGTGGGGGTCTCCATTTTCCCATCGAGCCGGTTCAGTACCATCCTCCATTCGCAGTATTGCCAGTACACTGAGGAGAGAGATGGGGGCGGTACTTCCTGGCTCCTTTGGTTTAGGGATGTGGAACTATGGTACCCTCTTCGACTCTGGGTAGAGTGGGAAGTTTCCCAGGGACTTGTTGATGAGTTGCAGGAATGCAAGCTCCCCTACCAGTCCCCCAGTGGGAAATGATGGGTACGAGACCCCGTCAGCGCCCGGGGCTGTGTTTGCAACTGGCTTTATATGCATCTCTAGTTCCCTCAGAGAAAAGATAATGTCTTGACGATTTATCGGTTCGGCTGTCCTTTCTCGATGTGAGCAAGTCTGGTCTGGTTGTAGGTGTTCTTGTCTTTCCGCTCAGTTCGGCTGGCAGCTGTGCTACTTGTTTTCTCACAGATAACTCGTGGCGCCAGTCTGTTGGCCTCTGACTGGGTTTCGTGTGTGCGTGCATCTCGGGGACTGAGCGGGCTGGTGGTTCGCTTGACCCTTGCCATAGCTCTGAGAGGGTGGTACGTGTTGAAGGACTCACACCTTCCAGCACTTTTCCTGCCTGACTCTGCTGGCAGTTTCCTAGTCCCCTGACAGCTATCCCTTAGAGGCGCTAGGTTGTCGGTGTTTCTTTGCCTTCGGAAATGTTTTCGGCACAAATATTTACCCTGTGGTTTGCCCTAATTCTCGTCCTTGAAGTACCAGGTGTCCGTGTGACTCCTGGACCCAGGCCGAGTTTTTGGGTATGGTGTGAGGCTCCCCTCATCAATGGCATTTACAAGTCTGGCTTGTAGCGCTTCCACATTTTCGCTTTGTTGGGTTCATTGCTTCTCAGACAAGCGGGCCCAAGGGGCGCCTGAACGCCCTGCCAGTTGGCCTTGTCTGTTTTCCATCTTGGATTCGGTCGTGTATATTCGCTGGGCCACTAGCCCTGAGGGTAGTTATGTTCCATAATGGTCCTATTGAGGACTCTCGACATGCCAGCCATCCTCTCCAAACCGAGTCCGCAGTGGCCATGGTGAGTCTAGGACCCTTCCTCCGACATGCCGTTAAAGCCTCCTGGCTGTTGAGGAGGAGCGATCTCGGGGAATGTCTCAATCACTTTGGCTATGTGAATGGCCAGCCGCATCCGGTTTCTGCCGGAGCAGGATGGGGTGGTGTGCATTGAAGTCTCCCCCTATGATCATTCGTCCGTGTGCTGGGAAGCACATACCGGGCAGATTGTCTAAGCTACTACAGGTGGCTGGCTGTACACATTGTACAATTTTCAGGGCCCCCCCGTCCAGTTGGATCTCGACGCTAAGAGAATTCAACATCTCCACAGTGCGGATGCATCTGTCTATTTGCGGAGCATGGGACTGTTTGCTTTGACCAGGGTGATCAGGCCGTCTTTTGCCATCGTACGTGCAGCGCGTAGCGTAATACCCCGGAGAAGCAACATGATTCCGCTGTTAATGTCCCTCCTGGAGCATGACGATGCAATGCACTTTGATCGCACTATTTGCATGGCATATGGCACTCCTTGAGGAGAAGCACACATGTTCCACTGCAGATACTTAGATTGGGCGTGCCATGATGTTTCCTAATTATTGTTACATCAGAGCATCCGTCGTATTCGGATTGGGGAAAGTCGGAGTCTGACAACTTCCATTGTGAGATCCTCACTGCTTGAGGGGTCCTCCTTCGGCTGCAGCTAATCCTGGGTCCACTGGGGGGTGGAGAGCTTTGGTAGCTCTCTGACTTGAAGTGTTTGGGGCCTTTTTCGCTAGCAGCTATTTCTATGCATTGGCTGGCCTTGCCTGTGCAGGGTCGCTTCTTCTGATTCAGTTTCTGGCACTGATCAGCATGGCTGCTCTGCCTGTGGGGCATTGGCCTGGGTTGGAGTGGGGAGGGGATTCCCTCTACCACCTGGGTGAGGGAGAGGATTGGGGCTTTTTTTGGCCCTCTCCATCTTCCTTCCCTTTAGCTTGCGACAGTCTTTTCAATGTCGTCACTGGCGATCTCGACTGCCTCTCCGCCTCTTCGTGCTCCTAGACAGGATGCTGCCACTGCTGTGACTACAGCAGTGATCCGTATCTACATGTCGCCCTCATCGAAAGAGCATGTCTTCTGGATCGGTGAGGATCTGTGGGTGCGTTGGAACCTTTCTTTCCTATGGTTCCTCTGCACTTGTTTTGACTTGGGGGAACTCCTGTTTTTGTCGGGGATCTCCGGTTTCGGCTGGGGGGTAGCTTCCTTCCTCTTAGGAGGTCTGGAAGCCTTTTTCGCTTTTGTTCCTCCCCCAGACATAGGTTGCCTGGGAAGGCAGGAACAAAGTCTGGTCGCTTCTTCTTAGCAACCTCTTGCTCTTGGGGGAGCCCCCGTTTTTTTGTTTTGAGGGCCGCCTCGTTCCTGACCGAGCAAACCAGGCTCCAGGCATGATGCCCTCTTGGCACAGTGAGGAACATTTTGCTGTTGTGTCCTTCTTTTTCTTCTTTGTATGCCCTAATGCACACCTCGGGGTTGTGTGCCTTACTACAAACACCACATTTTGGCTTGGCTGTGCAGTTAACCTGGTGGTGTCCGTACTTCTGGCACTTGAAACATCGGAGTGGTTCAGGCACATATGTTCGTAAGTTATAGGTACCCCGCATTACCCAGATCAAGGGTAGAGGTTGGGCTACCTTTCTGGTTTACCAGGAATTGCCTGGTTGGAGTCCCTTCCCCTTCGACAATCGGGAAGCCTCCACGACCTGTGGGTGTGATGCGATTACCTCCACATCGTAGAACGGAGAAACAAAGTACCCATCTTGACCCTCTTTTCCTCGTGATTCAGTGGCGAGAGGCTCACTTTCCTCCCATCTTTTAGCTGCCTGCGTTTCCTGTAGGAAACAAAGGGTGGACTGATCTTTGGGTATGAATGATCCTGCCCTGATCTCACGCTACCTGATCGACCAACGCGGATTTTGCCTGGTTCTCCAATGCCCTGGCCATTTGGTAGGCATTGTCGGCCTTCGGTTACGGGGACCGTTAACTGGCGGGAAACGCCTTGCGGGTCCAGACTCTCCATCGAGTCGGTCCCTCCGGCCTCGGACGTTTCGGTCCGCCTTTCGCTTTGGGTGGGCTTGCCTCGTGGTGGCCACCACCTGTTTTATCGGGCTGGTTCAGCATGTGCTTCCTGATTCAGTCCAGTGGGGTCGTCTGAGGGTGCTCAGAGCCCTTCCTGGTTCTGGGTGCTAGCCTGGAGGGGCAAGCACGAGAGTCCATCTGTTGGACAATCTGGTGGACAGACCATGTTCTTCTTGACATGCTTTTCTGTCTTGTCCACCATCTTTGCAGCAGGCATTCAGTGTCATCCTGTGCTCGGGGTTTTTCTTTTGCCACCCGAAGCACATATGGCTTCAAGGTGGCTGCCGTGGCTGGGCCTTGCACGTGTCGTGTCAACAATTGTCGTCTTTCTGTGGGAGAATTTTTTTAGTTTGATTTTCCATATACTTGGCAGTGCTTCATCCCACTCACGCCCCACCCACCACGGAGTCCAACACGGGGAAGCTGAGTGTTAAGAACCAATGTCTAACAACACATGGGTGATGAGTGTATTATACGCAGCCAATTATGCATTGCAGTGGTAGCACGACGTTGTGGGTACCAACAGCAACATGACTTGCTTTGACCCTAGCTTCCCTAGGGAGACCGCCGATTGACCTGACTTGGGCCTGGATCATCCGCCTGTCTTGCCAGAATAGAGGCCCAAAGAGGCGTTTTTTTTGCAGCCGCAGGCGTACTCGTGCTACGGCATCGCGTCACTCCGGAACTCGTCTCCCAGCTCACAAGGATGCACAGCACCGGGAAACACGTGGGGGTAGGCGTCCAACCTCTGGAAATATCCCAGAGGGGATGCATCCACCTACAGGACATCCATTGATGGGGACCTTCTGCCCTCCCTCGTAAGGCGGGAGCTCTTTCACTTTTCCAGGCAGTTCATCGCCATTCCTCAGAGAGGGACCTGTACCCCTTTTCAAAAGTGATTCTCTCTTTTCTCTTAAACGCCCAGAGGTTTGTTTCCCTCAGGAGAACAAAGATGGGGTCCTGCACCTGTTCCAGTCAGTTCCTTCATCGCCTCTGAACCAGCCGAGCCACAGACTGTTTCATCACAGTGAGGTAGTAGAAGCTAACATTTTTTCCAGGTGGTTCCTATGGCAGGACGGGTTTTTGAAGTCAATCCCTCTTCTCTGAAACACCCAAAGGCTGTTTCACCTCGTGAGAGAAGGGGGTCCCTGTACCTGTTCCAGTAAGCTCCTTCATCCTTCTGAAACGCCATCCCCAGACTGTTTTCATCACAGTGAGTGAGAGAAAGCTAACTTTTTTTTTCAGGCAGTTTCTTATGCAGGGTGGGTTTTTTAAATGAATCCCTCTTCTCTCTGAAACACCCAAAGGCTGGGGTTCACCTCGTAGAAAGAGTGGGATACCTGTACCTGTTCCAGTAGTTCCTTCATCCCTCTATAGCCAACCACAGACTATTTCATCACAGTGAGGGAGAGAAACTAACTTTTATCCAGGTACTTCCTGTCACAGGACGGGAACTAAGATGAGTTGGTTCTGGGTTCGTGGCTTAAATGGCCCAGCCGCGATGTGGACAAACCAGTCAGGTCCGAAGAGCTCCACGGTGATTGGCGGGGGCCAGCTTGCCAAACGTCAAGAGTCTGCTCTACCGTGTGCGGAAGCTCGTCGCGAGGTGGTCACCACAGCCTCTTCTCTAGGCTGGTTAGAATCCAGAGTTTATCCATTGAGAACGCGTTTGTTAAAAACATTGGCTAGTTTCACTGTTGCAATTTCTCCTGCATCTATTATAAGGGCTATACTAATTCCGTCTTCACCTGGTGTTTCCCCTCTCTTCATGGCTTTAAGCGATCTTGTTATTTCTTCTGTTATGATATTAAGCATGTATCTAGTTACCGCGTTCGCTTCTGTTCATTTAAACTGTATAGATCCCTGTAAAAGTCTTCCACGACTCTTATGATTACTTTCTTATTATATGTCACTTCTCCATCTGGTTTCTTTATTGCATACATTTGGTTTCTCCTTATTCCTAGTCTCCTTTTAGCTGTTTTCATGCTGTTTTCATATACCTGAGATTCACGTTTTCCCTTTTTCCTTTTTTTTCTTTTTATTAATAGTCATTGTTAGTTCAGAGCTAATTCTATCTGTCCATGTTTGATGATCCCGTCATGAATACGTTTTTGGCATAATCTTGTTTTATTTTTACTGAGATCTTACTGGAGCTTTGTTTGACAATCGTACTGAACTTCATGTGCAGCTTCCTTTATTATGTCCAGTGAACTTGACTGCGATTTCCCCCCCCCGTTTATGAGTTTTGTTCCTTATCCCTTCTGATGTGTAATTTAATTAGGCCTATTTGAAATTAGAAATCATTTCGTTTTTGTGGGAGATTTCCCGATGGAAATTTGGGCGACTTCCATTATCCAATTCCTGCTCTTTTTTCGAAGATTTTATTCATGATCTGAGTGACTGAGCCTCTGCAAATCGACTTGTAAAATCTCCCCCATGCTTATTGTGAACTGGGTTTTGGCTGTCTCGCTGGCTAAATCAATATCTTCATAAAAAAATTCACTTATTCTTCATCACTGTGGTTACATTGACTAAGGAACTACCCTTAATCCTGCTTGCTAATGTCTATAGGCATGTGTCAATCATTTAGTATCTTTTGTTCTTCGCCTAGTCTTCTAACTTCACAGTCCTACAACATCCCATTTAATGAAGTAAGTCGGATTCAGTTCCAATTGTCTTTATATGTACAAAGTTTCATCAACGTGGTGCGTTCAGTTTTTAACCGGAGACTTTTAGCAGTCTCGCCGTTGCAACCAGGGGCTCCTTCGCCTCCAGGGAATGAAGGTCGTTGCTCAGTTTGTGCAGTCAAGGTTTTTGACTGAGAGGTAGACAGCCGAGTTACTCCCCACCTATATATATTACTATATATATATATATATATATATATTATTATAGATCTAATAGATATAGATATTAATAGATATATAGAATATATATATGTATATATATATATATATAATATATATATATATATATATATATATAATATATATATATGATATATAATATTATATAATATATTATATATATAGCGAAGGCCACTTCGGTCGATGTCGGACATGGCATTGAGTCGGGCATCACTATTATATCTAAATTTGGCAATCGTGCCAGTCCGCACACGTGATTGTGTGCATGTGGTGTGCGTGTGCATCCATGCATATGTGAATTTGTAATTATATATAATATATTATAATATATATATATATATATATTATATCTATATATATATATAAATATATATATATATATATATATATATATATATATATATCATATATATATATATATATATATATATATATATACCACATATATATATATATATATCGTATATATAATATTATATATATATATATCTATATAATATATATATATATATATATATATCTATATATATATATATATGAGAAAGAGAGAGGGGGGGGAGGCTCATATATATGTTGTGTGTGTGTGTGTGTGTGTGTGTGTGTGTATGTGTGTGTTGTGTAGGCCATATTATTCAATATATATTTATATATATAAATATATATGCAGGTACATATATATACATATATATGTAAATATCTAGATATATATAAACAGATAAATATATATATATATATATATATATATATATATATATATATTCTATATATATATATATATATGAATATAATATGATATCTATATCGTATCTCTCTCTCTCCAATCTCCTCCTCTCTGCTCTCTCTCCTCTCTCTCTCTCTCATCTCCTCTCTCTTCTCTCTCGTCTCTCTCTCATCTCTTCTCTCTTTATATATATATATGATAGATATTCTCATATATATATATATATTATATATATATATATATATATATATATATATATATATGATATATAAACACACACACACACACACACACACACACATACACACACACTCTGTCCCGTGCCTCTGTTATCACGAACAAGCTTGCGTCAATAACAGCCCTTCCAACTATAAACCGTTTTTTTTATCGTCGATATATGGACGATACTTATACTCTCCTATCAGTCATTTTCTTTCATATCTAAATCCACAACACCCGAACATCAAATCCATATGCGAAGTTGAACAAAACAATAAACTATCCTTCTTAGACAATCACTGGCCTCGGACTTCACTTTCTGAGCTACATAGCTCTCATTTACAAACTAAACAGCCTGAAAACACTTATTAACCAAGCCTACAGTATTTGTTCTATGTGGGCCAACTTTCACACAGAGACCATATATTTAAAAGACTGTTTTACTTCGAATGGATACCCATCCCACTTATTTTATAAAATAATGAAAAATTTTCTTGTCAGAAGTTTTCCACAAACCTACAATTACCACAGTTAATAAAGACGTCAGATATATAAAACTACCATATATGGGCAGTTTTAGTTTTGAAATCAGAAACTCGTTAAACAAAATCTATAAACAATGCTATTTCCAAGTCAGTTTCCCAATTGGTTTTCACAATAGCAATTATATTGGTAATTTTCTAAAACAGAGAAATCCGTACAACTCTTATAATTCTAATGTGGTCTTTTTACTTGTCTTAACTCTCAGGCTAGGTACGTGGGTTTAATCTTACGATGGCTGGCATATAGCATTCTCGAACATAAAGGCAAGTCTATCAGGACGGGCCTACCATTGGGTAAAACATCCTTTTCATTAACCAGAGAACGCTCTCACCTTCACAACCACCCGTTTAACACCCGACACACACACAACACACACACACACACACACACACACACACACACACACACACACACACACACAAACAACACACACACACACACACACAAACACAAACACAAACACACATAAACACACACACAAACACACACACACACAAACACACACATACATAAACACACACGCACACACACACGCACACACACACTGTAAGGCATCCGCAGCCAATATCCCCTAGAGTACACTCATTGTTATCTCACCTAATGGATCTCGTGTGTACCCGTTCAACCTGTAGGTATCAGGCCTCCCATGAGAACACACATGGTCGGCATCACCTCGCCTCTACTACTACCATACATATGACATTATTAACTTATACATATACCTTTATACAATAACATTACCTCCTATATACCATGCTGCGACATCCGCAGGCCTGTGGACACAAACGCATCCGTTCTCTTCTATTTCCTTGTACATTGTAACCCCTTGTCAATTTCCTATGTAAGACCTGTACAAAAGAGGGTCGCTTGCGAGCGACAGATATTTACAATAATAATAATAATAATAATAATAATAATAATAATAATAATAATAATAATAATAATAATAATAATCCCACTCGGTAGTAAAGGAATCAGATAAGTTTTCTCAGGAACTGGGTATTAAGAGAGCGAAAACATCGAACATATTGTCACCAACATTGGCTTGCTAAACATAGAAACACAAAAAGCTAAGAAGGTCGGACAATAAAACTTGAATCTAGGTGGCATGAAAAGCCTCTCCACGGAGAGTTTGCAGCTCGAAGCAAACACGCTGATGTAGATGAAACCGCGACCCATCAGTGGATTAGAAGTTCTGGACTAAAAGGGGAAACAGGGTTTTATTCTTGCATCCCAATATCTAAGTTTGTTTACCAGAAACTATCAAGCTAACATTTTGCACAATGGCACTGACCCAAAGTGTAGGTTTTGTGTGAATTACAAGGCTTGAGACGATTGATCACTTGTGTCCTGGTTGCTCAATATTAACACCAAATTAGTACTCAAAAATCACCACTACAGAGTGGGCAGTACCTACATTGGAAGATCTGCAATCATTGTTCTATTGATATGCAAGATAAATGGTACGAACACCATCCAGAGCCAGTTACTGAAGGTAAAGATGCTACAATCTTGTGTGACTTTTCAAATCACACAGATTGTACTATACAGGCGAATCGACCAGATATTGTCATCACGTGCAAATAACAAACACCTTCCTGTTTAATAGATATGGCATCCCTTCAGACAGAACGTCTCAATGAAAGTGTTCGGAAGATATCAAAGTATAAGGAGGCCTGGAAATAGAGGTGGAAAAGCATTTAAAACCAAAACTTTGCCTGTTGTTATTATAGCACTTGGCCTATAAAAGAAAGGTACTGTAAGTTTCTTGAATAATACCGGAATCCAAAATTAGAAATCCAAAATAGTTTTAATCAGCACAGCGCATGTTCTCAGAAGAGTCTTACGATCTGAGGTAATTTTTTTGTGTGTTAATTAACTTAACTTGACTGGATGTTTTTTAATTTGTATTGTTCTGCATATTTTTTGCATCTTTTTTTGTTTTTTTTTTAATGTTCCATTACCCTCAAAACTTCAATCACCCTAGGTCGCTGGTAGTGACCGGTGTTTGATTATAATTAGCAGATCTAAAGAAACTATTACAATAATAAATAATAATGATGATAATAATAATAATAATAATATATGGTTTATTTTACTAGGAAAGTTATGTAATTTCTATAAGTGATTGTAACATAAGTGATTGTAACATGTCCTGATTTAAAAAAACAAAACGTTTGACTTTGAAAGACATGTGCATATTATGACATAGAAGGAATTAAAATGGAATTATCAATACTATTTTTTGTTGTTAATAATATTCAGCGCTAACATTTTTGTTTTAAAATATTATTTAAAATATTTTATGAAAATATTTCAATACTAAAATGTTTGCCATAAAATACTTCAGCATAAACATGTTTATTCTAAAAGATTACAGCACTAAAATGTTTTAAAATATTAAAGTACCAAAATGTTTTAGAAATTTACAGCACTAAAATGTTTGTTTTAAAATATTACGGAAATAAAATATTAAAGATGTATGTATGTTTCCTGCCAACAACTCACTTGGTGTTGAGTTTATCGACTAGTTAAGGAATTCTTGACTTTTTGTAACGCGAATCAAAATAACCCAATGTTTTTTTCGCGTGTATAGTCCCCAGCGTAGGCGGCGGTGACACGATGAGCTCAGCAGATATGTGCAGCCGAACCGCGTTATATATAATAATATATATAATATATATATATATATATTATATTATTAAATTTTATAAATATTATATTTAATATTTTATACATATAATATAAAATTGCAAAACAAGGCCGGATGGTATATTCACACACTGCCCCGC
>NC_051394.1:28377348-28379848 GCF_015228065.2 Penaeus monodon
ACGCAAAGGGACTTGAGGCGACGCAGCATGTGAAGCCTGTACGAGGCAGACCTCACTATGTCTCTGATGTGCTGCATCCAGGAGAGCTTATTGTCGATGGTGAAGACGAACAGCTTGGTGGAATGGACTAAGACGAGCGGGTGGTCGTCTAGCGTGAGGATGGGCGAGAGGGCGGTGTCGGTGGAGAAGTCGAACTGTAACAAGACCGACTTCTGGCGATTGATGATGACGTGATTTGCGGTGGTCCAGGAGGGAAGGTTGTCGAGGGTGCGCTGGATGACGGAATGGTCAGGGCAGGAACTGTCAATGGCGGCGGCGATGGTCGAGTCGTCCACATATTTCCAATGATGCTTGGTATCAAGTAAAGCGTCGTTAATCATGACTAGGAAGCATAGCGGGCTCATTCTAGTCCCCTGGGGGACTCCACACATGAGTGGCAGAAGGCTGGAAACTTGACCCTGCACACGCACGGCCTGTTGCCTGTTTGAGAGAAACTCTGCCAGCGAGGGGATGAGGCACTCCCTGATGCCCGTGGAAGCTGCTGCTTTTGAGATGATCGTAGGCAGCGTGTAGTAGAGGAGGAGCGCATGTTGCCGAACTGCCGAGTATCAACGCTGGGCGCGAGGTCCTGGTAAGCCCAGTCGGCGACAAAGCTTTCACTCAGCAGGCTGGGCAACGGAGTTATGGTGATGGGTTGTAGTTCGCTGAATGAGTCGGGGCTTGGGGTTTTACCGATGGCGGTGACAAATGCAGTCTTCCATTGTGATGGGCACTTAGACTGTTGCATTTATTATGGAAGTAAGAGGAGTGGCAAGTTCCATTGCCAACTCCTTGATGGGGTGCATTGGCAGGTCAAGGGGGATGATGGCTCTCTTATCGTGGATTTTTCCCAGCTTCTGAAGCACCTGGTACTGACTGACTGTGGGAGCAAGTGAGCAAGCCGGCTGGTAGGCGGGGAGGCGGGTGGTGTCCAGGGGGGGGGGTAGCTGCTGACAAATTGAGGCGAAGTGGTCATTGAGAGCCTCTGCTGTTTCACTGGGGCTAAGGTTGCTGGTGCATGGAAACGTGCAAGGCTGCACAGCTCCCAAACTTTTCCGTACCATTGGCTGGGCTGCAGGTGTTGCAGTTTGTTGCGTGAGAAGGTTTTCTTGGCAGTTACTTCCCTGATGACTGTGTTGTGGAGTGATTTGTAGGCAGTGACGTGAGAGTGGAAGGCTTGATTCCTCTGCTGAATGAGGCATTTGATGCGGCCCGTGATCCAAGGCAGGTCCGATGGTTGTGTACTGAGTGACTTTTCTGGAAAGAAGTGGTGAAAAGCCGTAGTAATGATCGAGATATGGTAGTGCCACTTGTCCTCCACATCAACAGCGGTAAGAACGTCAGTCCACGGGTGTTGGGTAATCCACTGCTCAAGCTGTATGATAGAGGACTGTGTGAGTGGCCTGTATTTCCTGGCCTTGGTCTGCTTTGGCTGAGAGACGGTGGGCGAAGGCAGCCATAACACTGATACTGTCTGCTGCGGCCGACAGGAGAATATGGTAGAGGAGGCTGGTACCAGTCATGTAAATCTGTAAGGATCAAATCCAGGGTTCTTTGTTCATAAGTGGGGAAGTTTACTACTTGTGACAGATGGAGCTGATTTTGCAGGTTAAAACCACCACAAATTATCATCTTGCATGACGGGTATTGCACACGCAGAAGGTCAGTGGTGTGGGTCAGGTGGCTGAGTAGCAGTTGTTTGGTGGGGGCTCACAGCAGATGAGGGACGCGGCGAGGTGAGGGTGGTAAGGAGGGGTGACCCACACCCACAACACTTCCAGGTCAACCGGTACTTCCACGTCCAAGAGGGTGGGCGAGAGGTCGTTTTGGGACAACAGGATGACCCCTCCTCCACGTTTGTTTGTGCGGAGGTGATGGTACATGCTGTAGCCAGGTATATATGTATGGTATCAGCCTGGATCTGCCATGCCTCTGTGATGGCTACAATTCCCGGTGATTCAGAAGTGATGATAGTGTGCAATTCGTCTATTTTGTTGCTGAGCGATGTGACATTAGACAGGAGGAACTTTGGGAAATTGCACCAAAGTCGGGAAACTTTCAAATGTCGGTAGGGTTTCGTTGGTTGGGCCTTCTTTTGCTTGTACCTTGTCCAGAGTATGGGTATCTGCCGTTGAGTGTGACGGCCTCCTTTGCTACCCTGAGCATGAAAAATATCTAAATTCTTTAATCTTTTTATCACAGAATATAATGTCTTCCTGTTGTACCAAAGAAGCACCATACTTAAAATCAGTGGAACACAAATCCAGAGAAAGAGGGAAGGGGGGCAAGGCAGTAGGTGGGGGCCGATGTATTGCAAGTAAAGTTCAATTTCTTAGAATGTACACTGACACTATGGAATTCACTGCAAATCACTGAGTAGTCACTGTACAGCACTTGTACTAGCCTAAGTGAAATCTAAAAAATTACAGAAGGAGCAGAAAAACAAGTGAGGACAACAGCC
>NC_051394.1:28387348-28389224 GCF_015228065.2 Penaeus monodon
TCCTATCCCATTCAGCATATTTCCATCTTCGCCCTCTCTAATCCCTACTCTCCCAGCCCCTGCTCCTCCAGATATATTCAAACCTACCTCCGCGCAATGACCCCACTTCTCGAAAAACACTTCACGTAATTGCTTTGTAACTGATTACGGTCTCTGTCTCTTGTATCTTTTAAACTCTTTCGAAGCTTCAGGGCACAAGGGAGATCGTCATCTACAGCTATATCACGTCCCTTTGATTTAGGAGGGATCTATTTCTCACGTGATTGTCTGTGTCTGTGAAAGAAAGAAACCACGCGTTCCGAGAGAGTGAACAAAGAGTTCTTGGACAGTGAAACAAAAGGCTGCTTAATGTAAATAATAGTATTCAGTGTTCCAACAACTCGCATAGTTTTGGGTCTCTTTGTGTAAGGATCCGCAACTCCAAAACAAATAGCTATAAGAAATCCCTGAACACTACACATCTGTGTATTCACCTGACAGGAAATGCTATCATTTTCGAACGTGATATAAAGAGATATTGTTAGTGATATTTTCTTCATCATATTACAATCATAATTGCTACCAAATATCAAAAGTTGCCTTTTAAATGTTTCATTTCCTTATGTTAGTTCAAAGAGTGTTCCCTTTACCATACACTGTTTATAAATACTGATTCTGAAAGAATGGAGTATCGTAACTCAATAGGCACGGATGGCAAGAATACATATCATGAAGGGAAGGATAATAGTCTTTGAAAAAAAACAAGGGAACAGAAGATAGAGAAACCAAAAGACAACTTGAACATACTTGCATTATGGGACATTAAACAAAATTGCTATAGGTCTTTGGCCACATATTCAGATATAGAATTATTATATAATTAGCTCCGCGTGATAATGTAAAAACATTCAACATATGGATTATTTACAGAAAAGGCGAATCTCCAATTATATCGGTTACATTCATATCAGAAAATCTGTCCTGAAAATCCTTCATGAATGACATTAACTCAGCGTGCGAATTTACTTCATATATATATATATATATTATAATATATATATATATATATATATATTATATATATATAGATATATATATATATGTATTATATGTATATATATATATATATATATATATGTATAATAATAATGTGTGTGTGTGTGTGGTGTGTGTGTGTGTGTGTGTGTGTGTGTGTGTGTTGTGTGTGTGTGTGTGTGTGTGTGTGTGTGTGGTGTGGAATTCTAACAAATTACAAGTAGAACAATAAAGCGACGTACAGGAAAACACACAAATATACGAAAGGCCTCTGTGTATCTCTTCTCTGTATGTCTTGATAAAGCGAAAAGGCCTTCGCGCCATATCCGTATTTTTCCTGTGACTCCCCCTCGCTTGTTCTACCTGCAGATATATATATATATAATATGTATATATATATATATATATATATATATATATATATATTATATATATATATATATATATATATATCTATATATATACATACATGTGCATACATATAAAAAATGTATAAATTTATATATACATAGATATATTTATATACATATTAACATATATTCACATAAATACATACATATATATACACACCACACACATATATATGATATACATATATATATATAATATATATATATATTATATATATATATATATATATCTATATATATATATATATATATATAATATATATATAATAATATATAAACAAAGATATTTGAATATCTATCTATCTATCTATCTATCTATCTATCTATCATCTATCACTATCTATACTATATATATATAATATAATATATTATATATATATATATATAATTAAATTTTATATCAACTAGACATATATATCATATATATACATATATATTATATAAGATATCTA
>NC_051394.1:28389324-28396824 GCF_015228065.2 Penaeus monodon
GTGTGTGTGTGGGGTTTTTTAAATTTTTTCAACAACAAAACAAAATCGGTTTATGATTTCATTCAGCCAGAGGCTGAAAATATACATAGAAATACAGATAAAGAGACAAACTATATACACATAAACACATAAACAACGCATAACAAAGTAAACTAACAATCAATAAGAACAAAATAAACAGATACACAAAAGCCAAGTACAAAATCAGGTAAGCTAGGATCTGGACTAGTAAATATGGACTAGTGTTCGTTGATGAGTCGGACTAAAGTGGGTACTGTGCTCCGGTGGTAGCGGTCTGTGCCAGCCTTGATGGGCACCAGTTTGTTGGGCGGCGCGTAGGGCCCGGCGAGGCGGCGGTGCGTCGGGGGGCAGCAGGTCATGGTGGCGTGGATGGCACAGCAATTTTAGGCCAAACTGTTGCAGTGAGGTTGTGTAGTGAGTGGCGAGGGAGGTGAGGCCTAGAGCAGCAAGGCGCTGTCATAGCTGGTATAAACAGGGCCGAGAATGATTTTGGCTGCCCGTTTCTGCACCCTCTCATACTTAGCAGCTGGTTGGCGGTGAGGGAGGGGGACCAGGTGGGGGAAGCGTAGGTCAATTTAAGTTTAAAGTTAAAGTTTAAAGTTTGGTTTGGATTCCATTTGATACAATGGATATTCTTGGTGTGACATACTGTCTGCTTGACTTTGCTCACGTGCGTCAGCTGCTGCTGACTCGGCTGAACCGAGTCTTTGCACTCCGTGGTGCCCAGCCACAGCAGTAACCTCCAGGCGACAGTTGCAACTTCTCGCGCCTGGGCGGGGCACGAACCGCCGACCCCTCGGATGAGAGGCCGACACGTTACCACTGTACTAGCCCAGAGGCTTAAGCGGGATGAATAGCCTGTAGATATTCTGAAACTTCGGGAGTGGAACGCAAAGGGACTTGAGGCGACGCAGCATGTGAAGCCTGTACGAGGCAGACCTCACTATGTCTCTGATGTGCTGCATCCAGGAGAGCTTATTGTCGATGGTGAAGCCGAACAGCTTGGTGGAATGGACTAAGACGAGCGGGTGGTCGTCTAGCGTGAGGATGGACGAGAGGGCGGGGTCGGTGGAGAAGTCGAACTGTAACACGACCGACTTCTGGCGATTGATGATGACGTGATTTGCGGTGGTCCAGGAGGGAAGGGGTTTGGGTCGGGGGTTTCGCGGGAGGAGGAAAAGGGTCCGGGCGGGAAAACTGTCAATGGGGGCGGCGAGGGTCGATTTGTCCAAAATTTTTCCCAATAAATGTTTGGTATCAAGTAAAGCGTCGTTAACAGGACTGGGAAAGCAAGGGGGTTCTTTTCTAGTCCCCTGGGGGACTCCAAAATGAGTGGCGGGAAGGCTGGAAACTTGCCCCTCCCACACGCACGGCCTTGTTTTGGGGGGAAATTTTGATGGGGAAATCCCGGGCCCAAGCAGGTTTTTGAGGACCCAGGGGGCCCGTGGGAAAAAAACCCCCCTTGCTGCTTTTAAAGAGGGTTCGTAGGCGGGGGGCGGTTGTAGTAGAGGAGGAGCGCATTTTGGGAAAAACTCCCGGGAGTATCAACGCTGGGCGCGAGGTGGGGTAAGCCCAGCGGGACAAAGCTTTAAATAAAGCAGGTTTGGGCCCAACGGATTTAAATGGGAGGGTTTGGAGTTCGCAAATGAGTCGGGGTTTGGGGTTTTACCGATGGCGGGGAAACAAATGCATCTTCCATTGTGATGGGCATTTGGGACTGTTCATTTATTAAAAAATAAGGGGGAGGGGGCAAGTTCCTTTGCCAACTCCTTGAGGGGGGTGAAATTGGCAGGCCCAAGGGGGGAAAGGGGGTGGCCCCTCTTATCGTGGATTTTCCCCAGTTTTTGAAGCCCCTGGTACGGGGACTGACGGGGGAGCAAGTGGCAAGCCGGTGGTAGGGGGGGGAGGCGGGGGTGTCCGGGGGGGGGGTAGCTGCTGAAAAATTTAGGGGGAAGGGTCTTTGGGAAAAGCCTCTGCTTTTTTCACGGGGGTTTTAAGGTTGCTGGTGCAGGGAAAAAACGTGCAAGGCTGCACAGCTCCCCAAAATTTTCCGTACCAAATTTGGCCCTTTTTTTTGGGGTGCAGGTGTTGCAGGTTTTTTGCGGGAGAAGGTTTTTTTTGGCAGTTACTTCCCTGATGACCCCCTTTTTGTGGAGTGATTTGTAGGCAAATAAAGTGAAAAGTGGAAGGCTTTATTCCTCGCTGAATGAGGCATTTGATGCGGGCCCCTGACCCAAAGGGAGGTTTCCGGATGGTTGTTTACGAGTGACTTTTTTGGGGAAAAAAAGGGTGAAAAAACCGTGTAATGTCGAGTAGGGGTTTGGGGCCCCTTTTCCCCACATCAAAACCCCCCCCGGGAAAAACGTCAGGGCCCCGGGTGTTGGGGAATCCCTGCTCAAAATGGATGATAGAGGGGGCGTGTGATGGCCTGTATTTTTGGCCTTGGTCTGCTTTGGGAGAGGGCGGGGGCGAAAGGGAGCCATAAACACTGATACTGTCTGCTGCGGGGGACAGGGGAATTTTTGGGAGAGGGGGCTGGTACCAAATCATGTAAATTGTAAGGATCAAATCCAGGGTTCTTTTTTCATAAAAGGGGGGAAATTTTCTACTTGTGACAGATGGAGCTGATTTTGCAGGTTAAAACCACACAAAATTATCATCTTGCATGACGGGTATTGCACACGCAGAAGGTCAGTGGTGTGGGTCAGGTGGCTGGAGTAGCAGTTGTGTTTGGTGGGGGGCTCACAGCAGATGAGGGACGCGGCGAGGTGAGGGTGGTGAGGAGGGGTGACCCACACCCACAACACTTCCAGGTCAACCGGTACTTCCACGTCCAAGAGGGTGGGCGAGAGGTCGTTTTGGGACAACAGGATGACCCCTCCTCCACGTTTGTTTGTGCGGAGGTGATGGTACATGCTGTAGCCAGGTATATATGTATGGTATCAGCCTGGATCTGCCATGTTTCTGTGATGGCTACAATTCCCGGTGATTCAGAAGTGATGATAGTGTGCAATTCGTCTATTTTGTTGCTGAGCGATGTGACATTAGACAGGAGGAACTTCGGGGAACTTTCAAATGTCGGTAGGGTTTCGTTGGTTGGGCCTTCTTTTGCTTGTACCTTGTCCAGAGAATGGGTATCTGCCGTTGAGTGTGACGGCCTCCTTTGCTACCCTGAGCATGAAAAATATCTAAATTCTTTAATCTTTTTATCACAGAATATAATGTCTTCCTGTTGTACCAAAGAAGCACCATACTTAAAATCAGTGGAACACAAATCCAGAGAAAGAGGGAAGGGGGGCAAGGCAGTAGGTGGGGGCCGATGTATTGCAAGTAAAGTTCAATTTCTTAGAATGTACACTGACACTATGGAATTCACTGCAAATCACTGAGTAGTCACTGTACAGCACTTGTACTAGCCTAAGTGAAATCTAAAAAAATTACAGAAGGAGCAGAAAAACAAGTGAGGACAACAGCCGGCCTTGGTTGCCCAGGAGCGCCGACTTGCACGTCCGTCTTTACGGCGTCAGGTCAAAAAGTGTGTGTGTTTGTGTGTGTGTGTGTGTGTGTGTGTGTGTGTGTGTGTGTGTGTGTGTGTGTGTGTGTGTGTGTGTGTGTGTGTGTGTTTGTGTCTATGTATATATACATATACATATCGAAGGCCACCATCAGTCAGTGTTGACTATGGCATTATTGTCTCTACCCACGTATTGGTAGAGTCAATGCCTGGGCGAAAGACTGCTTTGTATAGGGTGAACTTCCATAGCCTTTAACCATGCATGGATCGGTTGGTTTTCAACCCTGATTACTGTATGGTCTCCTCAAAGTACACAAATCTAATATTCCACTTAGGCCTATTATTTTATCTATTGGTACCTTTACTATAACACTGTTAATTTTCTGGTTCTCATTTCGTCTCCTTTGACGACCTATCAATATACTATTGAAAATTCCGCATCTTTTGCTAATGAAATCACATCCCTTAACCTCAAACAACCCATTACTATGGCAAGTTTTGATGTGGTATCGTTGTTATTAACCACCAATTTTGGGGAAACCAGGATGTAAAAATAACACCATAACACCATCATCTGAAATTTTGGTTTAACAATAGACAGCTCAAATATAATAAAATAATAGAAATAGTAATAATAATAAATAATAATACTTTTTGCAGCCCACCACTCTGATTTTGTATGCAAATATATATACACCAAACAGATGGAGGTAGCATTGGTTCCCCTGGGTCTCTCATAGCCAAATACTTCTCTCTGTTACATGAATAAAACAATGCCACTTGAATTCAATTGTTACTACGTCTTTTTGATGCCATATTCGTTTTGGAAAAACGTCCTTCGGGTAAATTTATTTTGAATTATCGTAATTCTAAACCCCAAGCCTTATTTTTTTATTGAAATGAACCTTTTTAGGAAAACTGGTACCAAGATATGGACGTATCCATTTCAGCATTTACCGTAAACCATTCTACTTGCCCTCGGTTCATTCCTTATGCAATACTTACATTTAAAATCAACAGCAATAGTCCACTTTTCATGGGACATTAATTTTCTAAAACTTCTTTGTAAGAAATGAACATAGATACGGAAACTACCATTTATGGGGGAAATAAGATTTGGAATCAGAAAATATTGAAACCCGCTTGATAAAAAAAAAATTTCCTCAAATAAAATACCTTTGTCTTCAGCAATGCTAACATATTGCAAATTTTTAAAACAGCTTACGAATCCCACTTTGATTTGTGTCTAATGTTGTATATATTTTCCCTGTCCTGACTGCAAGTTAGGCACGGGGGATTAACCTCACGATCGCATGTCACCGCTGATGTAACAGAAAGGCAAATTGTTGATTGACTACCGCTGAGCAGACCAACTTCTCGGGGAGCATCTACAAACATCACAGCTTTCACAAAACCCCAGATTTCAATATCTGTCCTCTTATCTCCCGCCTAGACGTCATTATTCGGAGTCTTTGTTTTTGTAAGATGAAACCGACTAAACAACCCACTACGTAAAATTGTTTACCAATAGCTGGTGTACCTCTGACTATCATCCATTGGTTAGTTTTTCAATTAATCAATCCGTTTTTTTTTCACTGTCTTATATATATATTATATATTTTATCTTATATTATTTTTTTTTTTTTTGGGGGGGTGCAGTTTGTTTCTATTATTTATTATTATTATATTATTTTTTTATTATTATTATTATTATTATTATTATTCTATTTATTATTATTATTTTTATTTAATTATTAATTAATTATATATATTATTATTATTTTTTTGTTGTTGTTGTGTTGTACTTATGAAAATTCAAATTATTACTTAGTACCATCTTGTTTTTTTTTTGCTATGTCTAAGGGTGGGATATGATCGATCTTTGAAAAGTTTGATAATAAAATGAAATGAAATAAGTCCGTGTAGTCTTCCTCTTCGGTTTTGACTGTTCGACCCTAAGTGACAAAAACGTGATATTTAATATACAACGTGTTGTGTGTGTGTTTTTGTTGTTGTGGTTGTGTGTGTGTGTGTATGTGTGTGTGGGGTGTGTTTGTGTTGTTATATATTTTATATATATATACATATATACATAAAATATATGCGTTTTGTGTGTGTTTATATATTTATATCCCCCATACTATATACATAAATTATGCGTGTGTGTTGTAACATATAATATATATAATAAATATATAATATAAAATCATACTTAATATATATATATATATATATATATATAAACAATATATGTGTGTTATGTTTGTATACTTTATATATAAGTATATTAATATAGTATATATATATATATATATTATAATATATATATTAATATATATATATATAATATAATTTTTTAAAATATATATATATATGATATATTATATAATATATATAATACACAAACAAACACACACACACACACACACACACACACACACACACACCCACACACACACAAAACCCCAACACACACAAACACACACACACACACACACACAGAAAAAATATATATATATATATATATATATATATATATATATATATATATATTATATTATTATATAATATAATATATATATATATATATATATTTATTAATATATATATATATAAAAAAACATTGCTATAACTGAGATTAGCTAGGTTTTTGAGTTTTCATCTCTTTTTGGATTCCGAATGAAAAGGATCACCCCTGTTTTGTTGTGGAATATTATCTTTGGGTATTTAGAATTTTACTAAATGCACTTTACTGACCAAACCCAAAGCCTTCTATCATACAAATCGAATCAGAGGAAAGGATCTGGGTTGGGTAAATTTTTCTATTGAAGTTTATCTCAAAGAAACATTTTTTAAGCCAATGGAAAATAGCCAAGCAAGTGAGTTTTTCCCAAATTCAGTTGCAAACAATAAAGGGAAAACTTGATAACTTGGAAACTTATGAAAGCAATCGAAGAGGAAAGTGTGGAAGAAAGTTAAACTCCTCTACCATTAAACCCAAGAATAATTGTAAGTAAGGTTAAATAACATAGCTGAAAAATTATCCCAAATTTAAATGGATAATGAATAAAAGAATTATGGCGTCGAGAGTAAACCCCTACAGCAAGAAAAAAAAATAAGATGGGATTTCCCTGCATGCGGGCCAATAAGGTGCCAGATTAATCGTAGTCACGATCGGCCTGGGGAAAAGCTCAAACGATTGCATCAGATGATTTGCAAAAATATAAATTTCACTTAAATCTTCCTTTTGACTATGTTCTATGTGATGCAAACAAAAAATTTTGTGAAAAAAAAAAAGATGTATGAATGAAAAACAAATAATGTTTGGCACAAAATACTACATCTAATAGAAAAAGGTCATGTGGAGATGAAGTTCAAGAAGGTTTTATTTGAATATTCCCGTATCTCGTACCTTTTTTTTTTTTTTTATTTGCAGGTTTGTGTCTCTGATGGGGTCTACGGTAGAAATACAGATAGACAGCGAAAATTTGTTAGAAGAACCAGCATAAAGAAGGACCACCCCGAATACCAGAGTGCACAAGTGAAATTTCCCTGCCAAGGTGTGGTCTGTGATATCTGTCAAGGGTACTGGAAGATGGAGATTGTAAAAGGTAATCAAAAGCAAGCTGTTTCGTGATTCATTCATAGAAGCCTTTAACCCACCTTCGTGCGTGGGTTTCCAGATAATTACTGTATTTCAGTGCATGAAAAGGAACTCCTTGCCCCACAAACAATAGTGATAAAAACCCATTTGGATAACTTTGGTATTAGAGGCATGATTAGCCTGGAACAGTTCAGAATTAAATCCTGCAGAATGTTTATGGAAAGATTGGAAGACGAGATAAGAGATAAGAAGAATGCACTAACAAAGTTGAGCCAATTGAAAAAGATTAATAATGTTAAGACATAAAAACCTATAATATCAGGGAAAAGGCCGCCGTGCATTCGAGGCTGCCAAGACGTGC
>NC_051394.1:28406824-28417573 GCF_015228065.2 Penaeus monodon
GCCAACTGCAGGGGGAAAATGTCTTTGGGAAACCAGGGGAAAGGCGTCATTTTTTAAATTTTTGTTTTCAGTTTTTTTTGGGGAGAAATAATGGACTTTTCATTTCCTCTGTTTTTAAAAACCACAGCTGTTTTTGGGAAAAAGAAAAAGGCCCAAAAATTTTCTCTTTTTTCTTTTTTTTTTTCCCCCCCTTCTTCTTTCCCTCTTTCTTTCCCTTTAAATTCTCATCTTTCTTTTCTCTCCGCTCGCTTTTTTTGGGGGCCCCCTTTCCCCTCTTAATCTCTTTCTGTTTTTTAGTCCACTCTTTCACCCTACCCCCTTAGCAATTTCCTCTTCCCCCTCTCTAACCCCTACCTCCCACCCCCTGCTCCTCCGGGATAATTAAACCCCCTACCTCCGCCCCAAGACCCCCTTTCGAAAAACACTTCACGTAATTGTTTTGAAAACTGTTACGGTTCTGCCCTTTTGTATCTTTTAAACCCCTTTCGAAGCCGGGGCAAAGGAGATCGTCATCTCGGGCTATACCCACGCCCTTTTTTATTTGGGAGGGTCATATTTTCCCCGTGATTTTCTGTGTCTGTGAAAGGGGGGAAACCCACCCCGTTCCGGGGAGGGGAAAACAAAGAGTTCTTGGACATTGAAACAAAGGCGGGTTTAAGTAAATAATAGTTTTCAGTGTTCCAAAAAACTCCCCTATTTTTTGGGTCTCTTTGTGTAAGGTCCGCAACCCCAAAAAAAATAGCTATAAGAAACCCCCAAAACACTACACTTTGTGTTTTTCCACCACAAAAATGCTATCATTTTCGAACGTGATATAAAAAATTTTATTTTTAGTGTTTTCTTCATCATATTACAAACATAATTTCTACCCAAAAATCAAAAAATTTTCCTTTTTTAAAAGTTTCATTTTCCTTTTTGTTAGTTTAAAAAGTGTTTCCCCTTTTCCATACACTGTTTATAAAAAAATGATTCTGAAAGAATGGGGGTATCGTAACTCAATAGGCCGGATTTGGGAAGAAACATACCCTGAAGGGGAAAGGGTAAAGTTTTGAAAAAAAAAAAGGGGGAAAAGAAGATGAGAAACCAAAAGACCCAAATTGAAAAATACTTGCATTATGGGCATTAAAAAAATTTTCTAAGGGCTTTGGGCCCCAAAATTTTAATATAGAATTATTAATAATTTAGCTTTCCCCGTTGGGGAAAAGTAAAAAATTTTAACATATGGATTTTTTTACAGAAAAGGCGGGTCTCCAAATTTTATCCCGGGCTTCATATCAGAAAATCTGCCTGAAAACCTTCAAAGAAAGACATTTAAATCAGCGTGCGAATTTCTTCATATATATATATTAAAAATATATATATAAATATTAATAGATATTTTTATTTTATATATATCCCATATTAAATTTTAAAATGTATTATTAAAGTTTTTATATTTTTATATTATATATAAAGTTTTAATATATATATGTTGTGTGTGTGTGTTTGTGGTGTGGGTGTGTGTGTGTGTGTGGGGTGTGTGTGGGGGGCGTGGTGTTTTGGGTTTTGTGTGTGTGTGGTGGTGTGGGTGGTGGGTTGTGTGTGGAAATTTTAACAAAATTTCAAGTAAAAACAAAAAAGGGGAGTACAGGGGAAAAAACCCCAAATAACGAAAAAGGGCCCCTTTTGTATTCCTTCTGTATGTCTTGATTTAAAACGAAAAGGCCTTTGGCAATTTTATTTTTTCCTTTCTTTCCCCTTTGTTTTTTCTACCTGCATAATATATAATATTTTATATTTTTAAAATATAATATATAATATATATATATAATATATATATTATAATATATAGATATATATATAAATACATTTTGGGGAGTTTTTTTGATATATTGGGAAATATTTATAGTTTATAAACACAATAAATTATACATATATCATATATATGCCTATACATAATATGCCCTACATATAAAAAAAGTTTATATTTTATATAACAAGATATTTTTTAATACATAATTAACATTATTAAAATAAATACATAAATATAAAATTTCACACACACAACCCCCATATAAAAATTTTACATATAATTTTATAATATATATATATATATATTATAAAAATATATAATATATTGTTATATAATAATATTATATATATTATATATATATATTATATAAACAAAAATATTTTAATATCTATCTATCTATCTATCTATCTATTATCTATCTATTTAAACTATCTTTTCTATCATATTAATATAATTTTATATATATATATAAATATAATATATATATATTGAACTTTGAAATAATACATATATAAAAAATATAAATTTTTAATAGTATACATACAAGATATAAAAAGATTTAAAAACACATAAATGTGTATCTATATACATAAATAATTCATACATAAATTGATATCTACATACATAGAAATATTAAAATATATTTATAAAATAGTTAAATGATTATCTATTCTATCTAATCTTCGACTATCTATCCCATTAATAACATATATAGAAAATGTATAAAAAAAATAATAATAACATGTAATACAAGTAATAACATGTATATTTCACATAGATATATTTAACCCCCACACCCCACACCCCCACCCCACACACACACGATAAATATATATAATATATTATATATAATATAATATATTATATTATTATATATTATTTATATTTAAAAATTTAATTTTTTTTATATTAAAAATAGATATAAAAACATTAATATAATATATAATATATATATATAAAATATCTAAAATAAAATATTTTTATATATATAATAAGATAAGTGATAGATATAATTTTATAAATAAGCAAAACGCAAAGCAGGGGGAAAAACGCCGCCAAACACAAGTGGGTTTGCGCGCGAGCCGTGGTTGTATACCAAACCGGCAAGTGTTTGGGCACTGCTAAAAAAAAACTCAAAAGTGAATTTTAGGGAGAACCCATGTCCCGAGGGGAATTTAATGTACAAAAAAAGGGGTTTTAAAATATATTATATATATTTTATAAAATATATATTAATATAAATATTAATATATATTTTTTTTATTTATTTTTTTAAAAAACACACACACAAAAATATATAAATTTTATATAATTAAATATATAATTTAATAATTAAATATTATAATATAATATAATATACAACTCCCAATGTAAAAAGAAATATAATTTTAAAACTTTTTTTTTTATAAATTACATCGCACAAAAAACACCACACAACACAACACACACACAAAACACACCCAAAACACACCCACCACACACAAAAAATATATATATTTAAAATATATATATTAAATTTTATAAATAAAATATAAATAATGTATATAATAATATATATAATAAATATATATATATATAAAGTATATAAGATTATATATAATAATATTTTAAATAAATTTTATAATAATTATATATATATAATTTTTATAAAAGAAAAGGAATAATCAATGCCCATTTATCGGGTATATAACAAAAAATTTTCTGACCAGGACTTGACCCGGTCCTCCCGGGATGAAAAACCGGGGGGCCATTTCTAAAGCAAAACATGCCACACGACCCCCCTAAAAGGAGTGTGCAACTAGGATCCATTTGGGTCCATAGACAATATCTTCTACTCATACTAGAGTAAGATAAAGACCGTTTTAAAAACACCCCGTGGGCAACCCGGGGGAAAAATGATTTTTGCAGTTCAAATCCTAAATCAGAGAATGAGGGATATTTAAAGGAAGAGGAATAATACAGTGCCCATTTATTATCACAATAAGACTTGGGCCAGGGGCTTTTTTCCCCGGGCCTTCCCGGGGACGAAAATGGGGGGCAAAAAAATAAAACCCCAACCCTGCCACACGAAACCCCGTAAAAGGATGCGCAACTATGATTACTAGCTTTCCCAAAACATTACCTATTTTTCTCATAAAATTTGTAATGAAAGGGACGTTTTCACGCAACCCCCCGGGGAAAACCCTTTTTTTGGGAAAATTTATTTAGCCAAATTCCCAAAACCCAAACACATGTTCTGAGGATATTTGAAAAATGGGAAAAATGCAATGCCGGATTGATATCAAAAATAACAACCCTCCTTGAAAAAATATAGGCCGTGGTGGCCGAGCCCGGTTTAAAGCATGGACTCAAATTTTCCCCGGCGGCCAACGGGGTTCGAGGGGTTTGAGTCACCGGCCGGGGCTTGGGTTCCCCTTGGCAAGGAAAAGTCACCTCGTTTCCCTCCTAGAAAAGACATAAAGGGCCCGGGGAAAATCCCAACGCAGGGTCCCTGGGGGGGAAATCCCCCGCCCTGGCACAAAACCCTTGGTTTATTAGGAAGGGGGTCCAATCAGGAACGTTGGCACTGCCATATATAAAAAACCCCTCAGTAATGAATTTAAGAGGCCTTTTGTCCCAGTGGGAAAGAATGGGTGTTTTAAAAAAAAAAAAAAAAAAAAAAAAAATTATATTAAAATATTAAAATATTTTATACTTTTATTGATATATAACTGCAAAATCTATATACATACAAATATATAATTATATATATATATATTATAAAATATATATATAATATAATTTTTATTTTATTATATACACATATACATTTTATACATATATAAAATTATATATTATATTATATATAAAATTATATATTTTATATATATATATATTATATTTAAAAATAAACCCCACCCCAAAAGATATATATATCTATATTATATAATATAAAATATATATATATATATAATATATATAACATATAATAATTTTATATAGATTAATATATTATATAATATAATTAAAATATAAATATATATAAAATAACATATAACATACACACACACACAACCCCCAACAACACCACCACCCACACCACACACAAAACCCACACACACCCACACCCACCACACACCCGCAAAAACAAACCCACACACCCCACACACACACACAAAAACACAACCCCTATACACACAACAATCACACACACACAAACCCTACAAAAAACACACACCACACCACCCCCCACACACCCCACCCCCCCACAAACACACCAAATTTCACCACAACCAACCCAAAACACACCACACACACACCCCACAAACACCACACAATATATATATATATATTATATATATTATATATATATAAAAATAATAAAATATATATTTTAATATAATATACATTAAAATATATATATATAATTTTTATATTTTATTATATATAATATATATATCTATATTATTTAAAATTATATATTATTCTTATATTTATTATTCTTGTTTAAATTATATTATTCTATTTTATAATCTATTGTGTTGGGGTTTTTTTGGGGTTATGTGTGTGCCCCCCCCACCAAAACCCAAAAAAAACCCACCCGGGACACCCAAATACCCCCAACCAAAGTATTTATCTCCTTTTTTTAAAAAAATTCTATTTTTTTAAATTTTTAAAACTATTTAAAAATTTTTTATATAATATTTTTCCCGCTTATTTTTCTATTATCCATTTGGTTCGTATATCTTAAAATCTCTTTTTTTTTCTTTATTTCTTTTTCTTCTTTTTCTTTATTTTTTAAAATTTTTTTGGCTTTTGTTTAAAAAAAGGGATGAATGAGAAAGAATCTTCCCCAATACCCAAAATTTTTTATTTGGGTTTGGGTTTTGATTTGTCCCTTTGAAACCGGTCGAAAAAAGGGCCCAAACATTCTTTTATGGGAAGATATTCATTCTCCTTCCTTTCCTTTTCTCATTATCAAAATTTAAATACGGTTCCAAAATATGTATACACACACCCCCACCCCCAAACACAAAAACCCCAACACACCCCCACCCACCATATTTTATATATTATAATTTTATTTTATTTTTTAAAAAAAAAGTTTATCATTTACATATAATTTTATCATCTATCTATCTATTTTTCTCTATCTATCTAATCTATCTATCTTTTTACTATCTATCTATCTATCATCTATCTATCTATCTTTTATCTATCTATCTTCTATCTATCTACTTCTATTTATCAAACACCCAAACCCACACAAACACCAACACACACACACATAAATATTTAATAATATTATTTTATATAATAAATTTATATATATATATAATATATACTACACCACACATCAGACAAAAACACACCCACACACACACATATATATGATGCTATTAACATATTAAAATATAATATATATATTTTTAATATATATTTTAATATAATATATATAATAAATTTATATATATTAATATAATATATAATATATTTTTAATATTATTTTATATAAATTTTATATATATATGTATATTTTATATATATATATTATTTATATATATTAATATATTATATATATATAAAAATATAAATATTCATAAATAAGGGTTGTCATGTTAGGCAGCCTGGACATCCCCCCCATCCTTCGCCAGAACTGATCTTGCGCTTTTCTTTCCCCTTGTACCTCGACACCCCGAAAAATATCTTGATTTTGCGCCAGTCTTATTTTCGGTTTGCCTCTTCCCTTTTCCTATCCCTCGCTGTCAGAAAGTCTTTTAATACTTTTACTTTCACAATCACCAAAAAATTGTTTCCTTTTTTCAAGATGCCAACCCGTTTTTACAATTTTTTTTTTCTCACCCTTTCATCTTCTTTTTTCTTCTCTGCCCATTAATACGTAGTTTTGTCTGAAACACCACTTTTAAAAATTTTGATTTTTTTTTGTCTATCTTTTTCACACCAACATCAAACCATAAGATGAACTAATGGTTCAATAACTCGTTTTTCCGAAAGGGTTTGCTTGGTCTTTCCAGAGTTATTGAGACAACTGGGGTTTTTTTGGCAATGGTAATTTTTTTATCCCCGGTGATCTCATATGTATTAGTTAGAACAGCTCCAAATTTATGAACTCTTCACTTTTCCAAAACCTTCCCAAATGACTTAACATTTTTCATCTTTGTTCTTTCCCGGGTTTCTTTGAATTTTCATGTCTTAGTTTTCTTGGCATTAAAAACAACCAGTTTTTGCTTGCTTCTCTAACTTTATTGGAGTTTTGTTTTCATAAAATCTGCTGGAAATTAAAAAATATATCACGGTAATTTAGTTTTTGATATTTTGTATCCCCCAAACATCTACAGTTCCTTCAAATTCTTAAAACCCTTTCATAATTTTTTCCAAATGTATTTTAATGGGGTGCGGAGACAGAAGCAACCCGTCACTTCCTTGTTGAATTCTGTTAACCCATAAGTGGTTCTTCCCTTTGTTTGTTTTTTGGTCATCATGGTTTTTTATTAGTTTTGGATGAGTGTTTTGGAAACTTCATATCGTTCAGTTTTTCTAAGGTTCCTGATAAAACATTTCATAAGCTTTCAAGTACGACGAAACACAGGTGGGGTTTTTTGATTTTGTCTTTTTTTTCTCTATGATCAATTTCCCTTTAAAATCTGGTTTCTGGTACTTTTTCCGGGGAAAAACCCGCTTGTTCGTCTCAATTTCTTCTCTTAACTTCAATTTCATTTTTCAGAAATAATTTTAAACAAAATTTTGCTGCTTTGCTTAAAGAAATTGTCCTGTTATTGTTGCAGGAGTGGTCCCCTTTTTTGGTTGGGGAGTAAAGATGTTTACCCAGTCTTCTGGCCATCTTTTCTTCCATTTTTTTTTGTAAAAATTTTTATAAAAGTTTTAAAACACTTTTGCCAGCTTTTAAAGTTCTGCTGTTATTTATCTATTCCCGGTCTTGTTTTTTTAATTCTTCATGGCTTTTATAACTAGTCTACGTGGCGGGGGTTTTTCCCGCTGTCTTTGAGTTAATTAATTTTGTTTTTAGATCTTTATTCTTTTTTTATAGGTTGGAAAAAAATTGATCCCCTCTTTTTTGATTCTTTTCCCCTCACATAAAACAAATCCCCTTTCAGTTTTAATAGTGCCTTTTAGTTAAAAATTTTTTTGTATTTTGACCCTTGGTAAGTTCTTTTGTTGTCTTACTGTAGAAAAGTTTCAATTCTCTGGCAAAGTTCATTTTTAAAAATTTTTTTCCCTTTTCTCGCGCAAAACTTTTATTTTTTGTATTTTGTTCTTTTTAAATTTCTTTTTCAATGGTTATAACCCCTTTATTTTAGGCTCTTTTGTTTCAAATTTTTACTTGAGTTCTTTAATATCCAGGGGGGGTTGTTTTTTTTTTTGCGATGTTTTTTTTAAACATCTCAGCGGAGTTCTTTTCCTTTTACAACCATTTTGGGTTTTTATATCTTCCATTGATTGAAATTCAGATTTGTTGACCTGTAATTCTGTAATTTTTATCAAGAGTTTTTTAGTCAGCTTTTGAGGTGGTTGGGTCTCCATCTTTTGATTTTATTTTAAAGTCGTGTTAGTAGTTGGTGGTCAGTTGCTCGGGACCCGGTCTTGTCTTGGATTTTTATCACTTTTCCATTTTTTGGTTCACCAAGTGTCAAATTTTGGGTTTCGTGTTCTTTTTTCTGGTGAAAACCACGTGTCAAATGTCTTTGGGGGGTGTTGAAAAATGTATTGCTTAATAGATTATTTGTACTCAGAATTCAAAAAAACTTTACCTCTTTTATTTATTCTCCAAGGCCGAATTTTTCCCCAGGGGTTAATTTTTTTTGTCATTTTTGCCCACTTTGGTTGAGGCTTCATGATTACTTTTATCTTGTTAGGGGTTGTGTCCCAAAATTTCTTCATCATTTTAATGTTGGTTGGTGCTAGCTTTTAAATACTAATGTTTCTTTTTGCTTGTATTCGGCTTTTTTAAAAGGGTTATTTTTTGGGCTGTACCCAATTTGTGCACTTGCAGTTTTTTTTTTGTGAGAATCATAGCAACTCCGTGACTATAACCTTTCTTCTTTTCCAAAAAAAAAACTGTCTTTTTTTTTGTTTTTTAAACTTCCCTTCTTTTCCAAATTTTCTCACTGATTCCAGATTTGAAAGTTGATCTTATTTCGTTCCGACAGTATTAATTTATCATTCTTTCATTTCCTTACTTCCACATTCCGATTTTTTAAGTGTTTCTTAAATTGGGAAAGTTTTTTTTATCTTTTTATCTTCCAGAGCATTTTAAAATTGTCCCCTGGTTTTCCCACTGAAAAACGCCCCCCTTGATAACCCCTGCGACGGGCGAGTGGTAGAAATCATTTTTATATTTAATCATTTGGTGTAGAGGTTTTCAGGAGAAAAAAAAAGTTTATGGAATCCCCCAGGCTCCTTCTCAACTCGCAGTCTCCAAAATAACTAGGAGGAAATACTCTGCCGCTTTAAAACATTACCTGTAATACGCCAGACATTTATTTGGGGAAACCCGTAACAGTAGAACCGAAGGTGTTTTTCCCCCAGATACCACTGCCCCCCTGCCCAAAGTTTCACCGCAACCCCGGCATAGGGACAAAAGGGTGATCCCCGTTTAAAGGGGAAAAACCCGGGTGCATTTATTGTCTTCCCAGAAATATAAATATAAAATAATATATATATATAATATAACATATATGGGGGTGGTGGGTTTTGTGGTGGTTGTGTGTTGGGGGTGTTTTGGGGGGGTGTGTGGGTCCCATATTAAGTTATCTCCCCACACACACACACACCACACACACACACACACACACCCCCACACCACACCACCCCCACCACACAAAAACACACCCTTTTATAAATATTTAATTTACATAAAACAATTAGCTATATATATATATTTTTTATATATATAAATATATTATATTAATATTATATAAATATAATATATAATATACAAAACACACACCACAAATAAACACCAAAACCCAAACCAAAACCATGCCAACACAACCACAAACCCCAACACACACCAAACCCACACACACACGCAACACCCCACACCACACAACCACACACACCAACACACCACACACCATAAATATATATTATTATATATATATATAATATATATAATATAAAATATATGGAAGAGCTCAGGGGCGAGGATTCGGACTCGGGGGCGAAAATTGGATTTCGAGTACTCGGGCCCGGAGGAGAAGACTCGGGGACGACAACAGAAAAAGGTCGGGACTCGGTGATGAGATTAAACGTCCTCCACCGCCTCAAAGTCCTCAAGGCTTGTGGGTAATGATGAGAGGGAAGAGAAGGGAGGAAAGTGATTGTGACCCGGGAGACTATCCCAGGACATTTCGTTTTGATGAAAGAATCGTTGCCTATTAGCCACTGGGGGGGCAAGCCAGCCCAAGTCAGTCACGTCCCAACCCGGTAAAATAAGAGAAAGATTACCCAAAAAATAACAGCACTTTCCGTGGAAAGGGACTGGGGACCCTACCACGTACTCACTCCAAGAGCATCACAACAGAAAATACTATTTGTATCTACTGTGACCACCGTCAAACATGAACCTACCGTAAAAAAAAAAAAAAAAAAAAAAAAAAAAAAAAAAAAAAAAAAAAAAAAAAAAAAAAAATATATATAATTATATTAATATAAATATATATAAAAAAATATATATATATATATATAAAATATATAATGGTTTAACCCCAAATTTCTTGGCTTTGTGGGTAGTGATACTTGTTATGGTGGACTTTATTTAAAAAAAAGTTAACACACAGTATGGGAACACACGAGACGATGTCTGAGAGAGAGAGAGAGAGAGAGAGAGAGAGAGAGGAGAGGGGAGGAAGAGGAGAGAGAGAGGAGAGAGAGGGAAAAGAGGGGGGGAAGGGAAGAAAGGAAGAGAGAAAAAGAGAGAGAGGGGAGGGGAAGAG
>NC_051394.1:28425173-28430173 GCF_015228065.2 Penaeus monodon
TTACGTTGCTAACAACAAGCCACGTGGCTCTCATAATCACTAAAACGAGCATCAAGCTCATCATGATGGCGATGCCGAACTACTACGAGTAGCGTCGACCATAAAATTGAATAAACCGCGCGAACAGACGTGGCCGTGGGCGCGGTAGTCTGTCCGTAAGGTCACAAATCGTATCGAGATACGTTTAAGAAGTAAAGTTAATTTAGGTTTTGGATTCATTTGATACAATGATATTCTTGGTGTGACCATATTGTCTGCTTTGATTTTGCTCACGTTTGTGATCTGCTGCGGACTCGGCGGAACCGAGTCCGTGCCCCCGTGGTGCCCAGCCACGCAGTACCTCGGGCGCCAATTGCAACTTCTCGCGCCTGGCGGGCGCGAAGCCTCCGACCCCTCGGATGAGAGGCCGCCACGTTACCACTGTACGACCCGGAGGCTAGTAAAGGTAACTTTGAATCAGTGATGAGGTAACATAATGGGCCGATGGGCCGTCAGAACCTCGATATCTTTCCCAGGACTATCTCCCTGAAATGTTTCAGGACCAAACAACAGCCACGTTCTCTGATAGTAATGAGTCACCTGAACCGTTTTTATGTAGAGTTGTCCGTGGGAACGTGTGGGAGTACTGCCTATCAGGGAGAGGTGTTAGATCGGTGTTTATAGAAGGAGGGGAGGAGGCCAGGCTGATATCTACCATCGAGTAGTTTTCCGACGAATGCATTGTACCACGTCTTCAAGTGAGCGCCTGTCCGTAGTATTTAGGAATCCAGAGGAGTGAACGCCGGACATGTTAAGGGAGATAGGAGGAGCGGGAGGAGCTCATCTGTGGGGGGAGTAATGTCCGTCACTGGGGTTTCTGTCTATAAAACTCGTCCTTGTATATCTGCTTGCTAGCTTAAGGGTGTCAAAGTGGAACCAGACGAGAGGATTGACTAGGCATTTGCATAAACTCCCTTGTTATTTGTGAGCAATGACAACTCTGTAGGACCCTCGAACTTAGGTGAGCTTAGGTGAAGGCACAGTCCTAAAGTCATTAACTGAGTGGAAAAAACGAGCAGACCCCGTCAATGGTTTACCGCCGTGCAAGCTTGTGTTGTTGTCTAATGATCCTGTCCCTTTCCACTCTCAGATGATCATGTGCAATTTTATAAATCTTCTGCTTCTTACACATTGTCTATGAAGACTAAGAGATACCTATTGCCTGTAGCAGAAACTGAGAACCTGAGAGACGTCAACACTGACGCAACTGAAATGGTCTATCAGGGATGTCCCATAGGTAGAAGAATTAACGTGATCTCGGTCTTAATTGCTTGTCACTCCCGATTGGGAGGACATGGGGGCTTTGTGGAGGAGTTTCAATACCGTGGGTAACAAGATCCCATGATCACCAGCTTATGTATGTGTCTCTGGCGGATCCACGCCCTTGTCCCCCGTGGTGGAACGGCGGAACAGTAGTCCATCCTCGGAAAAGGTCCCCGTGGGGATGTTGGGATCGTCTGGGCAAGGGTAATACTGATTGCTTCTAATAGTGTAAGCAATCAATAAAGTGGATCCTCCCTCTGTGCTTGCGTTACGTTCTCGGCTACTATACAACGCGCTAAACAGGCAATGGCGGGAATAATAAGTCCGGCGCCTTGTAGTTGCTCCTTGAGGTAGCGAATTGTAGGGTTGAATTCTAATAGAGTGTCGATACCATCGCGCCTAACGGACCATAGCGACTTGGAATCAGGGAGAGGTAACGATGGCCGTGATGGTCCGTCAGAACCTCGAGTTCGTACCCAGGACTATCTCCCTAAAGTTTTCAGGACCAAACACAGCCAACGCTTCTAGGTCAGTGCGCTGTCACGAGACTCTGCCACGTTCAGTTTTTGCTACATAAGCCTATGGGTTGAGGTGCCGGCAGACCTCGGCATGAGGCGCACCAACCCGTGCGCGAGCTCAGTTTTGCGAGCACGAAAGGCTTGTTTAAAGTCGGGAAACCGAGGACATTGGACTCCTTCAGGAGCTTATTTATTGTGTTAGCATGCTTGTTGTTGTTCAATTGACCAAAGTAATGAGCGTCCCTCGATTTAAGAACTTTGAGAGTTGTGAGCAATGGAGGCAATCCCTCTTATGAAGTCGATAAAATCCCGCTAAACCAAGAACGACTTTAACTTGCTTGACACTGTTTGGGCAGAAAAATCCTATATCTTGACTTTACTGGAGTTAGGTGATCATACCCTCGAGTTGATATTGTTCCTAAGTATTCATCTCTCTCAAAAAATGAACATTTCCTTAGGATTTATAGTTTAACCTGCCTTGGACAGTCTCGAAAACCCTTCTAACTCACTCCGGTCTCAACATCATTAGAACAATTAGCATCTCGAGGGTATAAAAAAGACATTGTTACCCACTAACCCCCTCCATGATAATGGCCATAAGACGCGAAATGTAATAAGGTAATTCCTGATTCTCGAATGGCATTGACTTGAATTGAAAATGACCTTGTGGGTGGAAAAGCTGTAAACCTGAGAACTTTCGTCGAGGTCTAATTGGAAAAGAACCGCCTGCACTCTATGGTGGAGAAACCGTAATTCCTTCCCACATCCTGCAGAAGCGTCGTAAGCGAGGGATGGGGAAACGTATCGGGACATAGTTATTAGCAATTTTAGTTTACCGATAGTCTACTACGGGATGTCGGGAGCCGTCGTTTCTTGGCACTGATCATGGAGGGCACTCCACGGGTGAGGTGCTTGTGTCTATAGATCCCATCTCTAAAAGTTTTGAATACTTTGTTCACATGAAGCTTGTCTACAGCAGTGTATGGGGTATGCAGAAATAGACGCGGCTTTGCATCCTTCGTAACTGGATTTTCCTGCCTGAGCACGGAGGTCCTACCTCAATTGGGCTCTCTGAGGCTGGGAGCAATTGCGCGGAATTCCGTGAAGATGCTTAAAACAGCCCTGACCTTCGTAGAAGTCAACTGGTGGTACATCTGTAGATGATGTGTGAGCCCGTGGCTGAAGATGCATGTGTCGGTGAGGCCCAAGTAGTGGACAGAGGTACTAGTAGTGTAGGTAGTCGACTCGACTATGTGGGGTGGCGTGACTTCGCATCAGCCTCTCGTAGCAAGCACTCTCGGTCGGACACCGGGTCTCGCTGCATTGATATGCGTAAAACGAACTGACCCTCCCTTGCCTCGTTAGTGCGGGTAAGACCCCCATGCACACGACTCCCTCAGGTACCACCCGTAACTGGTGCCAGCCGTAGAGGGCACGCTCCACAGCACACTACAAGCTGTGAAAGGTGGAAGGATGGTGGGTGCCCGACCTCACAGAAATTATTGTCGTATGTAGGGTCCACGTAATGTGTGAAACAGATTTTCTAATTGGGGGAGAAGTATCGCTGGTCAGTGAAACACTCTGGGGTGGGAGGCACACGAGCCCTGTGGCTTTATGAGCACTGCTGAGGAACCCTGTCCCTCAGACTTTGAATACCCAGGAATGGAGGCGTCATGTGCCTCGTCATGTGCGAGCGAGTGCTGAAGGAAACCATCCTCAGCTTTGAAAAAAACACAGGAATGGAGGCGTCATGGGCCTCTTATTTGCAGCGATGTGCTGAAGGGAAACCCATCCTCAGCTTTGAAACAACCACAGGAATGAGCGTCATGTGCCTCGTTTTTGCGAGCGAGTGCTGAGGGCCCACCGTCCGCAGGCTTTTGCAGAAACAACGGGGTCCTACAGTACGGCAACCTGAGCCGCGTGAACGGATACGAAGGCGTGGCTGGCTTGGCAGCAGCATGTGGGTCCATGACAGTGCCACTGAGTGAAAGCGTGGAAAGAGGCCTGTGCGTGCTGGTGGGGTGACTTAACTTATACATTCCATGGCGGCGATATTGTCCTCTCGAATCTGATAAACCGGATTAACCGATAAAGCTTACCCACAAGCCGTCCCCAGGATGGCAGGGCTTAATAACTACAAGGGGTGATTGTATGTTCTGCCAGAAAGGCAACTCACTCGATTAGCTTACCGATTACATCACGATTCGCGCCACTATCCCCATGGAGACTACCACAGTGAAGGTCTACACTGGGCTGGCAATGTTTATTTCTCAGGAAACGTGGGGATAATACCGCTCTTTTTGTGGTGCCGGAGTCAAGAAGGATAAAATTATGATTCTGCGACAAAGGATGTTTAATATGGGGGGCCCCTCACGAATGATATCACCCCAGGGGTCTTTAACCATTACACAAGCTCCTGGTGGGGTTTCTTTCCTGGGTGATGAGCCGCCGTATGCAAAAAAATGAGAGTCTGTCCTGCCGACCGCTGCTGGTTGCTGGTTACCGGTATAACGCAGTTTGTTTTGAACGACCCGATCGAGAATGGTCCACATGCATCCCACCCGTGAACCCTCGCGTTTGTGTAATGGGCAGAAGGGCCTGAATAACACCACGGGCCCTATGGCCGGAGGCAGAGGCACGTAGCAGGTGGTCTGCGAGGGCATCCACACGGCAGCGGCGTCGCATGGAGTACTATATCACGTTTAAGCGGGTGGGGGTGGCGCATTATGTGATCGCCGCAGGAGAGAGCGTGAACCAATTATGGTGGGGCGGGGGGAACAGCGGTCGGGGAGCGTGAGGGTTCGGCTATCAGGCAGGCCGCAGCAGGCGGGTCAGGCGGCTCACTTGCGGGAGGGTCCTGCGGAATGCACTCCGTTCACGTGTGCTACCACGCACCAGGTGATTTGAATACTTTAGGGACTCTCTCCAAGCTGGGCAAAGTTGGTGGGTATTTAAACGCTCGTTATCAGGGGGAACGTATTGTTCTAATGCTTTCCACCAGTTTCTAGTAGTGTCAAATAAAGACAGATCAGCAATATGGGCCCGTGACAAATTATGGACTTTCTTATTCCATCACTAAGCGCTGGATTCTGGGGATTTTTTCAAGTGCTGCAAGTAATCGCTAACGCAGTCCTGCTTTGCGAACAAAGGTGTTTACAGTCGCCAGGAAAAGTGAGTCGG
>NC_051394.1:28444734-28459961 GCF_015228065.2 Penaeus monodon
GGTCCATTTAAAAACTTCTCATCCCTCAGGGGCCACTCTGGGGTTTTGCTTGGACAACTGAGGGGGGGGTTAGGGTCCCGGGTTCACCACAGAGTCTCTATCGTTTCACGAACTTAAAAGCCTGATGCCCAAGTGTGATGTGGGGTTCCTTAAAGAGCAAACACTCGACAGTGCGGGAGCCCTTGGGTGTACACCCAAGGACAAGGCAAAATTTTTATCTCCCTGAAGTTGTTACTGCTCATGTTGGCAATCGGGACTTCATCTCTTTGGTGGTAGGTTCGGAACTGCGAAAAGGACGTTTCAAAATCTTGCGGGGGGGAGGTTAAAGGGCCCTTTCTGGGGTAAATGACCTTTCGCCACCCTAAAAATCCTGAAAAATAAACTTACAGATATGCGTCTGCTCAGTGGTTGGAAATTCTTCTCAATCTTTTTGGGGTTCATGAAATTGAGCTTTGTACCAGATAGCCCTCCAACATTTTTGGGATCAGGGGTATCAAAATACCGTGCTGCTCACTCACAGGGGAAAAGCTCTTACCCTTACAGATTTTAGGATGGTTTTTTCCAAAGCTAAATTTTTGGGGAAAGCTGCGGCATTTGATATCCTTGCTCAACTGGAAAAATCTGGAGTGAACTAGGCGGGGGCTTACTATAATCTTCGGCCATCTGGTATCTGGTCCCAATTCCTACTGACTTGTTGGGGGGCGTGGTCATCCCTCTCTGGAAAGGGAAGGGGAACATGGGAGTGCAGCAACTACCAGGCATTCCCCTGCTCAGCATCCAGGCAAGTTTTCACCCAATTCTTTAAAAAACGGATCCGCGCCCATCTACTAAGCCCAAGCCCAACGTCTAGATTCCTCTGGCAACCCCAAAATGGGCCCATTTTCCCTAGCACTTCAAGAAAATGTGAAACGCTGTCGTGATTCGTTCGTGGGTTGCTTGCGCAAACATTTCCCTCGAAAGGGGTTTTCTCGATGCATCAAAATCCTAGGTAATTTTCTGAAAAAGGGGAATTCCCAAACCGATTTTGGCCTAATCAAGCTATATCCGGTCTGAAAATACTGTAAGTGTGGGGGGACCTGTCAAATCCTTTCCCTTTTAAATTTGGGGTGAGGCAGGGGTTTTGTCCGAAAACTTTTCACACCTGTATGGGCTGGATAAACCCTTGGGGAGAGCTAGTAAACCAAAGTCTTGGGCAAAACTGGGGATATCAAAGGCTCAGACCTTGACTTTGCCGATGTATTCATCCTTCTGAGTCCTGGAATCACTGGGGGTGGCTCTTGATGCTTTAGAAAAGAGGCAAAGCCCCGCCTAAGGGCTCCTATCAAGACCAAGATTCGCTTTTGGGGCCTATTGGGAACCCCCTTTGTCGATCCTGCTTGAGTGAGGGCGCTGAAATCACAGACAGTTTTTCCTTCTTGTCGACCAAGAAATCGTTTTAAAGGATTGGGCTGGCAGCAGGGGCCCCTAAAACTCGATCACAACTTTCCCTTTAGGCATTTTTACTGCCAATTTTGCTCTATCGAAACCCCGACGCTGTCAGGGCCTTGGGGTCCGTTTTGATGTCTTTTAGCGTCTTTTTGCCTGATCATGGGGGAATTTTTGGGAGAACAATGTGTCCAACCGCGGCTCACCCTGAACTGGGATGGGGAAATGTTTCCTGCTAAATCACGTTACCCCTCAGGCATATGGGTACATCCCCGTGGGTTCCCTGCTCTTCAGGGTTTTCTCTTTGCGGATAACCTGGGTGGAGGGGCCCGTGGCACCCTTGAGGTTTATAATTTTCTCATAAACCTTTTCAAGAATTGGATGGGCCGAGGGGATGGCCCATGATATACGTTACAAGTTGTGTGAAATAAATTATATATATAATATATATATTATTATATAATTATATATTATATTATAAATTATATTATATATATTATTATAATAAATAAAATATTTTAAATTTTAATAATATTATTTCATATTTTAAAATATATATTATAATAAAAACATCATTCATATATATTTCTATTATCAATATATATTTTTATATTATATATTTATATATATAATTATAATATTTATTTTAATTTTAATTTCTAAATACATACATTCACTTATGTATACTATAATTATATATTTTTATATATATTATATTATATTATATTATTTTTATATTATTTTTAATATATATTATATATAATTTTATATTATATATATAATTTTATATATATATATATATTTAATTTGTATATGTATGTTTTTGTGTATATATATATCATATTTTATATTCATATACATACTACATTGTTATATATAATATTTTAATATTAATATTATTTATATATATATATAAAATATAAATATTTAATAATATAAATATATATATATTTTTTATATATATAATATTAAAAATTTTTAAAATATATATATATATAATAATATTATATATATTAAAATTATATTATAATTTTATAACATATATAATTCGATATATATATATATATATTTATATTAATATATTATATTAATATTATATATATTTTATGCATTTATATAATATTTTTTCACACCAACCCCACCACCACACACCCACACCCACCCCACACACCCCCACACACACAAAAACCCCCCCAAAACCCCCACACACACAAAACACACACACCACACCACACCCCACACACCCAAAACCACATATATTAATATTATAATAATATATATATTATATATATATATATTACATAATATACAATTACTATAATATATTTTTATTTTATAATAAAAAAATAATTATTATATATATTATAATATATTTATATATATAATTATATAATTTTATTATATTTATAAATTTTTTTATATGTATTTTGTGTTATACATATATTCTATTTTATTTTTCCTATTATAACTACATATGTTATTTAAAAATATATTATATTAATAATTAATTTTTATATTATATATATATTTAAAATTTATTATAATATATATTATATTATATTATATTATTATATTAATATATATATATTTTTATTATCTATCTACTATTATCTTCTACTATCTTCTATCTTCTATCTATCTACTACTTTTATTATATTTATATATATTAAAATATAATACAACACACCCTATTATATTAAAATATATATATTATATATTTTATATATTATATAAAATATATATAAATATATATATATATATATTATTTATTATTATTATTTTTTATATATTGTGTGTGTGTGTGTGTGTGGGTTGTGTGTGTGTGTATATGTTTTATTGCTTTATATACAGATATAATTTCATACACACCCAACACACACCACACACCACCCAAAAAACACAAACACACCACACACACACCCCCCACCAAATACATAATATATTATATAATATATATAATATACTTTATATATTATTTTTATATAGTTATTATACTATAATTTTAAATTTATAATATTATATATATATATATAATTTTAATTTTATATTAAAATTTGTAATTTATGTTTGTGTGTACTTTATTCTATTTTAAAAATAAAATCATCCCACTATGTCATATTATATATATTTAATATATATTATATTATATATATTTAAAAATTTTATATATATATCATATATAATATATAATATATTATTTATTATTATAAATAATAATATTTATATATTATATATTAAAACTATATTATATATATAATTATATATTATTATATATGTCATATATTTAAAAATATATAATTATTATAATATTTTATTGTATATATATATATTATATATTGTTACGCCGACCGCCTTGTCTCCTCCACCAACCAAGGGAGGGTAGGGGAAAGGTGTGGGTATCCCAAGGTCGTGAACACTGAACAGCTCCCAAAAGGCACCGAGCCCCCAGCGTCCCCCGAAACCCCGAGGGGAAACGCCAGTGGGTAGGGAGGGGGAAATAAAAAAAAAATGCAGTCTTTCCTTTATTTACCAAGATTTTTACCTGTCACTTTTCTATAGGCCCAGCAGTAAAACCTGCACGTACAGCTTATAACGGGAACACAAATTTATCAGGTCACAAGGGCCCACGAGGTTTTCCGGGAGCGCCCCCAACCGCGTTTTCCCTTGCTTTTTTTCCTCCGTCCTCCCTCGAGCCTTCGTCATTTTTGCCCAGGCCCCTTCATGTTAACACTGCCCAGGCCCATCCTTTTCTTTTAACACATGTTTCCACAGTGAAAAAGGGCCCCACTGGCATGCCTACCCCCCCCTATCAGCAGACGACCCGTCCGTCTGACTACCTAAACCTGAACAACTACAAAAAATTTTAAAAAAAAAAATTATCCTCGGGAAACAACAAATTCTTAAACAAAGAACCGTATTGAAAATCAGTTCTCAAAACACAAAAATCTTTCATCCAGCGGGGTTTTTCTTCGCTCTCGCGGGGGTCGCTCTGGAGGGGGTGTGGGGGGCGGTAGATTGGAATGGCACCCAGGGGTACTCCTCCCCAAACCGGGCTCATGGTCCCTTTGCGTCTTTTGCATCGCCCTCCCGCCAAGCTCGTCTCTTTTTCGGCCCCACGTCGCCCCCCCTTCGCCGCTACGGGGCAACCCAACTTCTTTTTCCGCCCCGGGATTCCCGAAGGTAACGCCAAGCCGGGTCCACGGGGACCCGGGTCGTTTTCCGCCCTTTCCGTTCCCCAAAGGGTTGACATCGAAAGGGCCTACCCCTGGGGCCCTTTCCCAGGGGCCCTTTCTTGGCAGACCCTTCCCCCTTTCCGACGCGGGTTATGCCCAACTCTGTACCAGGGTTTTACCTCCTTTCCTCCCCGGGTCTTCCCCAATCCCCCCCCCCCCCCCCCCCCCATTACCCCGACCCCCCAAAGTCCCCAAAAACCCCCCCCCAAAACCCCCCCCACCCCTGGATCCTCCATTTTCCCCAAGTGCCCAGCTTTGCACCAGCGGGCACCTTCGGGGCCTTATGGGGAAAGGTTAGCTCCCAACCTGTAACAAACCCCCCTCCCCGGGTCCAACGGCTCCGCCCAACCGCTACGCCATCACCAGCTGCGGGTTTTTAAAATTGGGCTCCACAGGCCCCTACTCCGCGATCCTCTTGACAGTCCCCCGGGATTCTAGCCGTCCTGGGGGAAGGTGCAGCGCTCGCAACCCAACCTCGGGAAAGAAAGGGCACATTTTCACCGTGCCCCTCCCCTTTCCCCGTCCAAAGGTCGACACACGCCTTACTCTGTTTTCGGTAGTCGGGCCCAGAAAGCAGTGCTCTCCATCGGCCCATGCACCGGCACCGCTCACCGTGCTCCCCACGCCAATACGAGCCTCCACTGGCCTCTTGCTGCACACAATGCCCCGTACACACCGTCTCTGGGGTGTTCTGAATTTCATATGGCCACAATCAGGCCGCCTAGGGTCTTCTCACCCCCATTGTCCACTGTCGGGGGCATGGCTTCCCTCTTTGAGCCCCCCCCTGCATTGTGCTGTTCGACGGCGCTTACCCAAAATTTGGGGGCCCGGGGAACCGGGACGGCTGGTTTCGACCCCCTTCTCCAAAGTTTTCCGCCTGACCATTCCTTAGCCTTAACATCACTCGGTGGTATCAAAACTGCCACAGCCCCTTGCGCCTGCTAAGGAAATCAACCCGTCCGGTTGAGAGGAGTGTTCTCCGCTCCCCTAAAAACCACTACGTCTGTGCCCTTCCTTACCGCGCCCCAAAACACAACCCTTTAAAAAAGTGCTCGGCTCACCTTCCTCGTGCTTCTTCTCCCTTTAGCCTTCCGGCCCCGGGAGGTCATGGCGGGGCTGAGCAGCGGCCCTAGGCCACGGGGTTGCCTTCAGGAAAAGCCTCAAACTCCAAGGCCCTCGCCAGCGCCACCTCAGGTCCTCAGGGTGTGCCTCTTGACGTGGGATTTGCACTGCTGGTCCTGCAAACGTAAACAAAAAATTTTGGGGGCCGCCGCGGGGTACACCTCCTTACCACGCCCCCCACACCCTGCCCAGCTGGGACATGTCTCGCCACGCTCACGATCCCTTCTTAAAGCGGCCCAAAAAACCCTCGGCCTGGGGGTTGGTCCCCGAAACGGCGTTTCAAAGCCCTCCACCTGGGTAAGAGGCGTTGGGATGCCGGCAGATGCCCCCAACACTTCCACCGGGCCCTTAGCGCTGTTACCACTGCAGTCCTTCTCTTCCTAGCTCCGCCCGGGGCGATGCCAGCTTTTTTCAAATTGGGCGACATATGCCTCCGGGCCACCTTCCCTCGTACTCAGCGGGCTTACCCCTCCGAATGTCTAGGCCGGGGGGCTCCCGGGGGGAAAACGTGTCCATAAACAAACACGCCTGGGGGGGGGGGAAGGGGGTGGGGGGCAACGAGGGGGGTTTTGACCGGGTCCGGTTTGCCCCACCTAACCCAAGGGAGGGGTTCCGATTTCCCCCGCCTTCTGCATACCATGCTCCGACACGATGCGAGGCCCGGGGTTTCCTGCCAGGGACCCCAGGCAACCCCGAAAAACCCTCGTCTGCCTTCTCTGCTTAAAAGTTACTCCCTCGGACGCTGCCTTTCCCCTTCCCCTTTCCTCCCTCGGCCCTAAACCCGCCCTTCAGAGTCTGCCCTCCTCCATCGTTCACTCTTACGCTGTTGCAGGCCTTGTCGGGTACGCTGATTTTCCCTTCACAGATGAAAGATTGCTCGTAGCACCTCAAAAATTGGGCAAAACTTTTTTCCTCTCCCTTTCCCCTTGCCTCTCTCGACGAGATGGTCCCCTGCTCGTGTGCCCTCTGTCCCTGGTTTTTCTCCCCTTTGTGCCATTTCCCCCTCAACCGGGGCCAGCATGGCGTGTCGGTCCTCGGGCTGGGCTTCACCTCACTCGTGCCTCCTCAGTCATAGCCTCCTCTCCCTCGGCTCCGCCATTTTTGGGACGACATGATAAATCGGCCCCCCTCACGATAAATTCAGGGACCCCATCCTGACACCATTTTTTTTGTTTTACCCCCTTGTTCTCTGCCACACACGGGGGCAGGCAGAGGGCGTGCTACCACAAGGTCGTAAACACTGAACACTCCAAAGAGGCACCGAGCACCCCCCGCCCCCAAAACCAGGGGGGGGAACGCCAAGGGGCAGGCGGGGCACAAATAAACAAAAATGACGTCTTTCCTTTTTTTACACAAGTTATTTCCCTACATTTTTTCATAGGCACATCCCTGGGGGACCCAGCATGTCACACTGCCATCCCTTTATAACGGGGAAACCCCAAAGTTTATCGGGGTCACAGGGCCCACGGGGTCTTCACAGGAGCCCCCCAACCCGCGCCCCCTTGGTTTTCCCTCCGCTCCTCCACTTGCAGCTGTTGCGCATGTTTCCCGGTCCCTTCTGTTAACACATGCCCAGGCATTTTTTTCATGTTAACCATGTTTCCCAGGAAAAAGACCCACGGGCGTAGAAAATTATAATATATATATATATAAAAATATTATATATAATAAAATTATATATATATATATATATCTGTAATGTATAATAATCTATATATACTATTATATATATATATATAATATATTATATATATATATAATATATATATATATATATTTTATATATATACTATTATATAATATATATATATAATATTTTATTTTAAAATATATATATATTATATTAATTTTTATTATCGTTTATTTTAATGATGATAGATGATAGTCTGACAAATTACTAAACCACCTCGGGTTAAAAATCTTTTTCTGTTAAAATATATATTCCAAAATCAAAGCTAGTTATTATTTCCTAATTTTATTTGCCATTTTCTATCCCATGTTTCCAAATGGTTATAAACTTTTGGTGTGTGGCGGGAACCCCCGAACCAGTCATTTTTGGGACCCTCCAAAGGGGGGGGACAAAAGGCTTTTTCTGGGGGAATGATATCCAACAAGATTTAGATTACCTTTTTACAGTCTTTTATCTTCTAGTACTCCTGGCAAAGATCACAGAACACACCATGGCAGGGAATTTTACGTGTACTTTTTGGCAGTCGAGGTTGTTCTTCTCTAAGCTGGTTATTCTAACAAATTTTCCTCTGTCCATCTGTATTTCTATCATAGATTCATCAGAAAAACAAGCATGCAAATAAATATAACAATATACAAGTTACGACATGACCGGAACATTCAAATAATACCCTCTTGCACTTCATCTCCAACATGACTTTTTTATTTCATTTTTGAACCAACATGAACATCTATTAGATGTAAATTTTTGTGTGTTATTATATATTTTATATTTATATTATTATATATTTATATATATATAATATAATTTTAAATTATATATATATATTAATTTTCTAATAATATATTATATATATTTTATTTATATATATATATATATTAATATTATTTATATATATATATATCTTAATAATATTCTATTTATAATTTATTCTAATATATTTTAATTATTATTTTAAATATTTATTTTATTCACACAAAAATTCCTCATTGATGTTCATGTTTTGGTTAAAAAGTGATATAAAAAATCATTTTGGGGGTAAAGTGCAGAGGGGATTATTTGAATGTTCCGTCTTCAAAATTTTGTATATTGTTATATTTTTGCTGCTTTTTTTTTCGGAAAATTTATATAAAAAATAAAGGGGACAAGGAAAATTGTTAGAAAACCAGCTTAGAAGAACACCTCGCTCCCAAAGTACCGAAAAATTCCCTCTGGTGGTTCGTGTCTTTGCCAGAGTACTAGAAATAAAATGTAAAAGGGTTCTAAATCTTTTGGATATCATTCCTCACTGAAAAAAGCCTTCTGCCCCAAACTTAGTGGGGGGTTTTCCCAATATGACTGCTGTTCATGGGTTCCCTGCCCCCACCCAAAAAGTTTTTAAAAACCAAATTGGGATAATCTGGTAGTAGAAAACATGGCAAATAAAATTAAAAATTTAAAAACTCTTTGATTTTGGAAATTTTTTTTTAACGAAAAGATTGAAACCCCAGGTGGCTCGTAATTATGTCATACTATCATCTTCTTCTATCTATTATATATTATATACGCTAAATATATATAATATATATAAATAATTTTATAATTTTATATATTTATAATATTAATTATATTATATTATATTATATATATATTATATATATATCTATTCTATTATATTTTAATTTTATATTATAATAATTATTTGATATATTGTTAAAAATTTATCTTCAAAAAATTTTAATAAATATATATATTAATTTAAAATTTTTAATATATATATTTATATATATTGCTCCCGTGGGTCTTTGTCTTGTGCAAAATGTGTTAAAATAAAGGATGCCTGGGCTTGTTAAAATGAAGGGGCCCGCAAACTGCGCAACTAGTGCAATGGAGGGGCGGAGGAACAAGCCAAGGGAGACCCCGGGGTTTGGGGGCTGCTCCTGTGAAGCCTCGTTTTTGCCCTTGTACCATAACTTTGTGTTACCCCCGTTTTAACTGTATCGTGCAGTGTGACATGCTGGTGTCCCCCTGTATTTTTCCTATAGAAAAGTGACGGGGAATAAATTTTGAAAAAAAGGAAAAACTGCATTTTGTGTTTTTTCGTGCCCTGCCTCGCCACTTGCGTTTCCCCCTTTTTCGGGACGGTGGGCTCGGGGCCCCTTGGGTGTTCATGTTCCGCCTTTTGGGTAGCACGCCGTCTCCTAGCCCCCTTGTGTTGGGGGCAGAGAGCAAGGCGGTACAAATAACAAAGGTTCAGAGTGGGATCCGTGATATTTTGATCTGAACCCCGTTTATCTGTCGTCCAAAAAGGCGGGGAGCCCTGAGGGAGAGGAGGGTATATGAGGCGGGAGATGAGGTGAACCAGCCAATGGCCTGTCATGCCCTGTGGCCGGTATGAGGGAGGAAAACAAAAAAAAAAAAAAAAAAAAAAAAAAAAAAAAAAAAAAAAAAAAGGAAAAAAAAAAAAAAAAAGGGAAAAAAAGGAAGGGGACCGAAGGCACAGGGCCCAGGGGAATGAGGCGGAAAAGGGGAGGGAACGTTCGCAAAACGGAGGGTTTTCGGGGTCCCTTGGGTCCGTGGAGGAAACCCCCCCGGGCCCCCCCCCCCCCCCACCGGGTGGAGTGGACTGAGAAGGGGGGCCCCCCGAAACCGGGTCCGGGGTTGGGCCAAAGGAGGTGCCCCGGCCCCTCACCCCTTCCTCCCCCCCCGGGGGCGCAGTTTACCCCGGCCCCTGGCCTCAGAACGGGGGCTGCAGCGGTCGGGGAGGTGGCCTGGGAAGGAATGGGCCCATTTAAACCCTCCCGGGTTAGGGGGCAACTGGACCCGTAACCCGCTGGGGGTTTGGGCTCTCCCCCCCTCCCCCCGCGTGGGAAGGTTTTCCCGTTTCCACCCCACCCCTTTTTGGGCCCCAAACATCGTGAGCGTCAAGCCAGCTGGGAAGGGAGGGTGGTGGAGGCTATGCGGTCCCCAAATTTTTTGTTTGGGTTTGCAGGCCGACTGAAAAAAAAACAAAAACAGAGGTCATGGGGGGGGGGGGCCTTGGGACCCAGGGCCCCCCGGGAAAATGGTGGCCCCTGCCGCCCCCTGCCTCCCCGGGGGGGTAAAAGGGGAAAGCCTGGGGGACCACACCCGGGGGTTTTTTGGCTGCTGAAGGGGAAACGGACTTTGTGGGGGCGGGGAAAAACCCCCCTTTCCCAGCTGGCTTCCCGATTGGGGGGGAAGGACGTTGGGGGTTTTCCCCGACTGTTAAAAGGGTGAAGGGGACCGGGAAAAAATTTAGAAGGGGGCAAAACCCAGGCCTCGGTTTCCCGGGCCCCCCCTTGGGTCGCTCCGGAACCGCCAAGCAGGTGGAGGGGGCCAAAAAGATGGGAAGCCATGCCGCCTGGGTGGGGTTTGGGGGGCCGGTGGGGGAAAAAAAAATGGGGGCTGAAAAAGAAAAACCCTTGGTGGGCCGGGAATTGTTTGGGCCCCCCTTTTTTTGGGGCCCAACTTCCAGGGAAACCCCCACCAAAAGAAGGGGTGTTGTTTGGGACGGGGGGCTTGTGTGCAGTAGGGCCGGGGGTCGTTTGGCTGGGCAGCACGTGCACCTGCCGGCAAGGGGGGCCATCTGGACGAGATGTTGCTGGGGCCTGACCCTAAGCAAAGTGGGGTTTTTGTCGACTTGGCGGACTGTGAGGGGGGGTGAAAATGTGGGGCCCCTTCCCCTTCCAGAGGTTTGGCTGTGCACGCTGCAATTTAAGGGAAGAGTCCAAATCCGGGGGAGCAGATGTTGGGGTGGGGCCCGTGGACCCTTTAAAACCTGGTGGCTGAGGCGTACGGGGGGGGCGGAGTTGTGGACCAGGGGGGGGGGATTCATTTTGGGAGCTAAATTTTCCCTAAAAGGGCCCAAGGGGCCGTTGGGCAAACCCCGTGGGGAAAGGGGCTCCTAAAAGCTGGGGAGGGGAAGGGGTTTGGGGGGGGCCGTTTCCTACTTTCCCGAGGAAAATTGGCCACAAGGGCGGGGGGTAAACCCGGCGGAGGTACCCGGGGCTGGAAAAAAGGTAGCCCCTGCCTGAAGGAGACCGACCCGATAAAAGTGAGGTACAACAAGGTGCCAAAGGTTTTGGGCAAACCCCCTCGGGCGGGGGTTTTTTCGCCCAAACTCAGACCCCGGGAAAAGGGACCGGTGGTAGTTTTTGTGTCACCTATCTTCGAAGGGGAAAGATTGTTTTTCCCCTGGACCCTGTGGGTTTATTGGGAGAAGCAACTCCTGGGGGATGGGGGAAATGGTTTTCCCCCGTGCGGCATGGGACTGGAACCTGAAAAGGAGAGGCTTTGGACTGGGGCTGCAACGACCCCTGGTGCCATGGAGAGGCGGGGCAGGGAACCCCTTTGGGTGCCCCGCCCTCCCGGAAACCCCCCTTCCGGGACCCCGGAACGAAGAAAAAGCCCTGGATAAAAGATTTTTGTTTTTCTGGGAAAAATTTAAATTATTTTTTGTTTAAAAAGGCCTGGGAATTTTTTTTAAAATTTTCCCCGTATTTGTTTCTTTGGTTCGGCGGCGGGGTTTGTCTCTTTTGGGGGGGTAGTGTTCCGGGGCCTTTTTTGTGCAAACGTTTTTCCAAAAAAACCCCGGGGGGTGTTTGGGGTGGGGAAAACATGCGGTCGGTAACAAAAACCAAAGAGGGTTTTCTTTAAATCTTTTCCCTTTATTTATAAATTTGTGTTTTCCCTTTTATAAATTTACTTTTTTAAATTTTTTCCTATAAAAATTTAATATTTTTAAATAAAAAAATTATTTTTTTGTTTTATTTTGTTAATTTTTTTTTTATTTTTTTTTTTTATTTAAATTTTAAAGCACATTGTATGTTTGTTTGGTAAAAAAACGGGCCAACATAATTAAATTTTATAATATAATTTTAATTATAATATATATATAATTATAATATATATTATTTGATATATATTAAAATTTTATAATTATTATTATATAATTATATATATATATAATATATATATTATATATTTATTTTTTTTTTTTTTTTTTTTTTTTTGTTTTTTTTTTTTTATAATTTAATATATAATATTTATATAAAAAAACCCCCCAAATAGATTTTTATTATATAAATATAATATATTAACAAAATCATTCAAACTTTTTATAATATATATTATTATATTATTTATTATATATTTTTTTTTATATATCTATATATTAATTTATACATTTATATATATTTATATAATTATTATATTATATATTATATATTTTATTTTTTTTTTTTGTTTTTTTTTTTTTTTTTTTTTTTTTTTTTTGGTTTTAAATATTGTATATAAAAGTTATAATATAAAAACCAACAACAAACAACCATATATATATATTATATATTATATATTTTATATCTATTAAATATATTTTATTTAATATAATATAATATATTATATATAAAATTTCTATTATTAATTATGTTGTTTTTATATATATTAATTTTATATTTTATAATCAAACTATTAATAATTGTTTGTGTGTGTGTGTTTGGGTGTGTTTTTTTTTTTTGGGGGGGTTTTTGTGGGGGTTTGTGTGTGTGTGTTGTGTGCGTGTTTGTGTGTGTGTGTGTGTGTGTGTGTGTGTGTGGTACAAAAAATTTTCCATTAAAAAGCTATATATATATATTTATTCTATATATTTATATATATTATATATTATATATTATTATTTTTTTTAAATTATATTTTTATCTTATATATTTAATTTTATTAAAAAATTTATATTATTCTTTGTATCATTATTATTTTAATATATTTCTTTTATATTCTTTATTTTTTTATGTTTTTTATATATATATATAAAATTTTTTTTTATATTTATATCTTTCCTTGTTTATGTTTGATTTTTGAATTTTTTCCACAAACATACATATACAACTTTTATATATTTTTTTTTTATTTTTTATATATTTAATATTATTATATAAATCTTTTTTCCCCATTTATTCTTATTTTATATATATACTATATTTTTAAAATGTATCCCTTTGGATGTATTCTTTATGATATTTATTTTATTATATTATTATATAATATAACTATTTATTATTAAAAATTTATTATTTTATTGTTCCCATATTATGGTATTATTTTTATTTATTATATATATAATTTTATATTTCTATTATTCCCCTTTTTATATATTATTTTTTATTATATTATCTATTTTCTAAATCTATTAATTATATTAATATCCATTTTATCTATCCTGTGTGCTATCCTATTAATTTCTTATTTTCAATATCTCTTTCTATATTTTTTATTTATATTATTTTCTATTCTATATATCCTTATTATATTATATATTTTCACACACCTATGTATATCGTCATCCTCATCGGCCTCCCTCGGCCCTCTCCAATTTTTTGCAAAGGTTTTCTGGCAATTAGACCTCATGGTCGTCCACTGGCCCCCTCCACCCAGGATTATCTCGCAAGAGACAAACCCGAAGAGCAGGTCTCCCCGGTGTCCCCTATAGCCTGAGTTGGTAATCGCTGTTATGCAGTAACGTTCCCATCCAGTCCACGGGGCAGCCCTCGTTGGGCACATGTGTTCTCCAAATTTTCCCCCGATCGGCAAAAAGACTTGCTACAAAAGACATCAAAACGAGACTCCAAGGCCCTAGACAGCGTCGAGGTTTCGCTTCCATAGAGCAAAATTGGCAGTATAAATGCCTTGAAGACACTAGCTTGTTGATCGAGTTTATGGCTCCTGCTGCCAGACCAATCCGTCTACTGACTTCTTGGTCTGACAAGATAGGCAAAGCTGTCTGTGACTTCAGCGTCCTCACTGCAAGCATGGATCGACTGAACGGGTTCCCCTAATAGGCCCCCAAAGTCTTGAATCTTGGTCTTGATCCAGGAGCCCTCTAGGCCTAAGGGCTTTGCCTCATTTCTAAATGCATCAAGAGCCACCACCAGTGATTCCATGGACTCAGATAGGATAGTAATATCATCGGGAAAGTCAAGGTCTGAGACCTTGATATTGCCCAGTGTTGCTCCACACTGACTTTGGTTTACTAGCTCTGCCACTGGATTATCCAGTCCATACAGGTGTTGAAAAGTTTTCGGACACAACCCTGCCTCACCCCTGAATTAAAAGGAAAGGAGTTTGACAGGTCTCCACCACACTTTACAGTACTTTCAGTACCGGTATATAGCCTTGATATTAGGCCAATAATCTGTGTTGGAATTCCCCTGAGTTTCAGAATCTACCGTAGCGATTCTTGATGCATCGAGTCAAACACCTTCTCGAGGTAAATGTTTGCTGCAAGCAACCCACGAACGAACTCACGACAGCGTTTCACATTTACTTGAAGTGCTAGAATATGGCCTATTGTGGGCTTGCCACGAGTGAATCTAGACTGCTCTGGTCTCTGGTGCTTTAGTAGATGGTCGCGGATCCGTTTCAGAAGAATGTGGGTGAAACTTTTTCTGGTATGCTGAGCGTGTAATGCAAAGGTAGTTGCTGCACTCCCAATGTTCCCCTTTCCCTTTCCAGAGAGGGATGACCACGCCCCTCAACAAGTCAGTAGGAATGGTACCAGACTACCAGATGGCCGTCAAGATTATATGTAAGCCCCATGCCATAGGTTCACTCCAGATTTTACCAGTTGAGCAAGGATATCACATATGCCTGCAGCTTTCCCAAACTTTTCCCTTTGGGAAAATTTCCATCCTAACCTCTGTAGGGTAAGAGCTTCCTCACTGATAGTGAGTCCACACAGTTTTGTTCACTTGCATCCAATTAAA
>NC_051394.1:28464895-28469895 GCF_015228065.2 Penaeus monodon
ATAATGTAGGTAGGCAATCGGGTAAAGTTTTTTCCCCAAGGGAACAACGGGCCACAGCGGCCCCAATATATATATATAATATTAATAATATATATAATAATTATATATAAAATAATTATAAAAATTTTATATTATATTGTGGGGGGTGGGTGTGTTGGGGGGTTTGTTGTGTGTGTGGTTTTCAATCATTTGGCAGCTGGAGGCATACTTATACCGAGGGGGCCCCTAAGCCTAGAGGAGTTCGTGACCAGCACCCGACGTGGTAAGGGGGCCCTAGTCTCCCCCCCCGGGCGGTGACCTACACGTGACCCCCCTTCCCATATTTTTGGACACCCTTCCTGTGTTCCTAGGGGGCAAAAGTGAAAGGCCCGGCGAAGCCAGAACTTCGCAAATCTCAACAAGCAAGCGTGTGTTCCAATTTTCAACTCTTTTTAATAAGAGTCACCCCTTTAACCTATCATACCCCGAAAACCCTTTAAAATTGGGGTTCAATACGCGTTATAGTGTGTGTGTGTGGGTGTGTGGTTTGGGGTGTGTGTGTGTTGTGTGGTGTGTGGGGGTGTGTGTGTGTGTGTGTGTGTGTGTGTGTGTGTGGTGAACAATATTTTATATAATTAAAATATATAAAATATATATTATTTTAATTATATATTATATAAAATTTTGTATAAATGTATATATATATATATATATATATAAATATATATATATATAATATATTATATATTTAAAAAACAAATATGTACATTATCTGTATAATTTTTAAATACTTATATATATATTATATTTTTATATATTAAAATAATATATTATATTATAATATAATAATATATTATTATATATAATATATACTTAATATATATATTTTTTTATATTTTAAATATATATATATATATATATTAATAATAATTGGCGCCTGCATCCCGGAGGCCCCCAATCCCCCATGGGGTTTTTTGGGGCAAAGTCCTAGGGAACCTCACAGGTGGACTTGGGTCCACAGCCTGCCAAACCCCTTTTATTTGGGGTAGGGTAGTAGGTTTGCGAGGGGGCATTGCAGGCCCGACTATCCGGGTGGGGCATTTGGTACATCCGGTCCTAGCGGTAGTACAAGCGATTCCCTCTGTATCTGGGGGCGGTTGGGAGTTGAGGGGCTGCCCTTTTGGAGGTGAGATGACCTGGCTACAAAATTTTGTTGGCCCCCCTGGCTCAGGAGAGATTGCAGCAGCAAGGACAGCCACATTCTCCGGGATTGCTGGTCCCAGAGAATAAAGGGTTTCTGGTTCCCGACATAGTGCCCCCCCCACATTGCTGGACTGGTTTTTAAAGTACGGTACAGTTTCCAAAAGGGGAACCCTTTTTTTAGCAGGGTGGGGATCCCCCAAGGGGGATGGTACTGGGCACCAACCATAGGTATAGGGCTATTTTTGGGGCCACTTCAAAACTTTCATCCCCCCAGTGGCCCTCCAGGGTGTTTTTCTGGACAGACTGAGGGAGGGGAGGTGCCCATGGGTTCACCACAGAGTTTGATCGTTCACAGAACTTAAAAACCGACTGACCAGTTGTGATGTGGGAGTCCTTAAGACGAAACACCGAAGCGTGCAGGAGTCCTTTGGTGTACCCCCCAAAAGGAAAAGGCAGAATTTTATCCCCCTAAGTGTTTTACATGGCTCACTGATTGGAAATCAGGATTGCTATCCCTTTTTTGGTTTTTGGGGCCCGGGGCCGGGAGAAGGGACTTGGCAAAAAATCTTGCTGAGGGGGTTTGAAGGCATTTCTCGGAAAAGGGCCTTCGCCCGCCTACCAAATTGCCCAACCACGTCAGGGGTTTGGAAATTGTCTCAGATCATGTTGGGGTTTCATGAACTTGAGCATTTTTGTACAGATAGACCCCCCAACTTTATATTGGATGAAAGTGGTATCACAATACCTGTGCTGGATCACTCACAGGGGGAAGCTTTTCCCCTTTACAGAGGTTAGGATGGAAATTTCCAAGCTGAATTTGGGGGAAAGCTGGGGCCATATGTATACCCTTTGCTCAACTGGGAAAGGGGTGAAACCTATGCAGGGGCTTACATATAATCTTTACGGCCCTCTGTAGCGGTACCCTTCCCCCTGATGTTTAGGGGGATGTCATCCCTCTCTGGAAGGGGGAAAGGGAAATTGGGGCTGCAGCAACTACCATGGCATTACACTGTCGCATACCAGGGAAAGTTTTCACCAAATTTCTGAAACGATCCGGCCATTACTAGGACAAAGACCCGAGCAGTCTAGAACACCGTGGCAAGTTACAATAGGCCCCTTTCTAGCACTTAAATAAATGTGAAACGCTGTCGTGAGTTCGTTCGTGGGTCTTGCGCAAAAATTTTTCCCCGAGAAGGTGTTTGCCGATGCATCAAGAATCGCACGGTAGATTCTGAAAAACAGGGGAATTCCAAAACAGATTTTTTGGCCTAATATAAACCTATATACGGGGCTGAAAAATCCCCTAAAATGTGGGGAGACTTTTCAAAATCTTCCTTTAATTTAGGGGGAGGAAGGGGTTTGTCCGAAAAATTTTCAACACCCGTAGGGCTGGATAATCCAGTGGCAAGTAGTAAACCCAAAATCAGTGTGGGGCAACGGGCAAATCAAGCTCGACCTTGACTTTGCCCATATATTTCATCCTATCTGAGCCCTGGAAACCTGGTGGGGCTCTTGAGCATTTAGAAAGAGGCAAAGCCCCTTGGCCCAGAGGGGGTTCCCGGATCAAGACCAAGATTAAGCTTTGGGGGCCTATTGGGGGAACCCATTCATCGATCCCGCTTGCGTGAGGACGCGAAAATCACGCACTTTGCTATCTTGTCAACCAAGAAGTCAGTGACGGGTTGGTCTGGCAGCAGGAGCCATAAACCCCATCAACAAAGAATTTTGGGGATGTGGGACCTATACCCAAACTAGTGCTAAGGCATTTATACTGCCAATTTTGCTCTATGGAAGCGAAACCTCGACGCTGTCTAGGGCCTTGGAGTCTCGTATTGATGTCTTTTGTAGCAAGTCTTTTTGCCTGATCATGGGGTAAATTTGGCAGAACACATGTGTCCAACCGACGGCTGCACCGTGAGACTGGCATGGGAACTGTTACTTGCATAATCAGCGATTACCAACTCAGGCTATATGGGTACATCCCTGTGGATGACCCTGCTCTTCAGGTAGTCTCTTTGCGAGATAATCCTGGGTGGAGGAGGCCAGTGGCACGACCTATGAGGTCATGATTTGCTCAGTAAGACCTGTTGCGAGAAATTGGAGATGGGCCGAGGGCATGGCCGATGATGATGACGATATACATACGTGTGTGTGAAAAAAAAAAAAAAAAAAAAAAAAAAAAAATTAATTATATTTTACATATATAAAATATATAATATATATAAAATATATTATATATTAATATATATATATTATATATATAATTATATTTTAATAATATATATATAAAAAAAAAAAATTATATATTAAATACTATATTATAATATATATATAGATTTATATATATATATATGGTGTGGGTGTGTGTGTTTATATATATATAATATATATATATATATATATATATAATTTTTAAAATATAAATATATATAATTTTAATATATTTTATAATTTATAATATATATATTTTTTTTTTTTTTTTTTTTTTTTTTTTTTCCACCCCCGTAGTATATCGTCATATCATCGGCACCCCTCGGCCCATCCCCAATTTCCGAAAACAGGTTTTACTGAGCAAATCATGACCCAGGGGCGTGCCCGGTCCCCCACCCAGGATTATCTCGAAAAAGAGACTACCTGAAGTGAAGGGTCATCCACGGGGATTCCCCATATAGCCCATTTGGTAATCGCGATTAGCAAGTAACATTTCCCCCATGCCAGTCCACGGTGCACCCGGTTGGAACATGTGTTCCCCAAAATTTCCCCCCATGATCAGGAAAAAAAGACTTGTACAAAAGCATAAATAGAGACCCCAAGGCCCTAACAGGTCGGGGTTTCGCTTCCATAAGCAAAAATTGGCATTAAATCCCTTGAAGAACATAGTGGTTTAGGTACCGACATCCCCAAAGCTTTGTGATCGAGTTTATGGCTCCTGCTCGCCCAATCCGTCTACTGATTTCTTGGTCTGCAAGATAGGAAAAGCTGTCTGTTTGACTTCAGCGCCCCTCACGCAAGATGGATCGACTGAAGGGGTTTCCCCCCCAATAGGCCCCAAAAAAGTCTTGAATCTTGGTCATCCAGGAGCCCTCTGGGCCCAAAGGCTTTCCCCTCATTTCAAAAAGCATCAAGAGCACCACCCGTGATTCCATGGATCAGATAGGAAGTAATATCCGGCAAAGTCAAGGTCTAGACCTTGATATTGCCCCGTGTTTCCCACCGACTTTGGGGTTTCTAGCTCTGCCACTGGATTTCCAGTCCATAAAGGGTTTAAAAGTTTTTTGGACACAACCCTTCCTCACCCCTGAATTTAAAAGGAAAGGGGTGGGAAAAGGGCTCCCCCCACTTTACGTACTTTCATACCGGTTATAGGCTTTATATTAGGCCCAATAACTGTGTTGGGAAATTCCCCCCGAGTTTCCGGGAAACTACCGTAGCGATTTTTGATGCATGAGTCAAACCCTTCTCGAGGTAAAAAGTTTTCGCCAAACAACCCACGAACGAACTCACGAAGGGGTTTCAATTTACTTGAAGTGCTAGATAGGCCTATTGTAGACTTGCCACGAGTGATTCTAGATGCTTGGGTTTTTTGGGGCCCTTTGTAGATGGGGCGCGGATCCGTTTCAGAAGAATGTGGGTGAAAACTTTGCCTGGTATGCTGAGCAGTGTAATGCCATGGTAGTTGCTGCAGTCCCAATGTTCCCCTTTCCCCTTTCCAGAGAGGGATGACCATGCCCCTCAACAAGTCAGTGGGAATGGTACCAGACTACCAGATGGCCGTCAAGATTATATGTAAGCCCCATGCCATAGGTTCACTCCAGATT
>NC_051394.1:28474895-28482395 GCF_015228065.2 Penaeus monodon
TCATGTGGGGGTCCCCATTTTCCATTGGAGTCGGTTTAGTACCATTCTCTCGGCCGTCTTGGCCTGACAGCTGAGGAGAAAGATGGGGCGGTACTTCCCTGGCTCCTTTGATTTTGGGATGGGAACCATGATGGCCCTCTACCAGCTCTGGGGTCGAGTGGAAGTTTCCCAGGACTTGATGAGCTGCAGGAATGCAAGCTCACCTGCCAGTCCTAGGTGGGAGATGATGGAGTATGAGATCCCATCGGAACCCAGGGCTGTTCAATAACTGTTTTTGTAGGTTTGTCTTAGTTCCCTCAGAGAGAAGATAACATCTGAGTTATCGGGTTTGGCTGCCCTCTCTCTGATATGAGCAAGTCTTCCTGGTTGTAGGCTTTGTTGGTTTGCCCTCAGTTCAGCTGACAGACTGTTACTGCTTGTTCTCATAGAGAACTCCTGCATCAGTCTGTTTGCTTCTGCTTGAGGGTCATGATGTGTGCACCTAGGGGCTGAGTGGCTAGTAGCTCGCCTGACCTGTTTTCACAGCTCTGTAAGGGTGGTTTGGTGGTCAAAGGACTCACACCATTCCAGCCACTTTTCCTGCCTGACTCTTATGGCAGTTTCTTTGGCATCCCTCTGTGGTTGACTTCCTTAATCTCATCATTAAAGTACCAGGCGTCTTTATAACTCCTGGACCATGCTTGATTTATGGCACTGATAATTCTGGCTTCAAGCACTTCATGTTTTCACTCTGTGGGGGTCTTTGCTTCTAAGACAGTGGGCCAAGGCATTCTGAAAGGCTTGTCAATTGGCCTTGTTTGTTTTCCATCTTGGATTTGGTTGTGGCATTTGGGCTGGGTCAGCATCCATGAGGGTAGTAACAGTGCCATAATGGTCACTTGTGACAGTCTCATCAACACACCATCTAATTCTCTCCACCTGAGCCACAGTGGCCAGGGTGAGGTCTAGAACCCCTCCTTTAACGTGCGTTTGCTCTTGGCTGTTGAGAAGAGTGATCTCAGGGAAAGTCTTAAGCATGTTAGCTATGTGATGACCTGCTGCATCCGGTGCCCTGCAGGGAGCCAGGATGGGGTGGTGTGCAATGAAGTCTCGCCCTATGATCACTCGGTCTTGTGCTGCAGTAGCAAATATCTGAGCTCCTACATACTGGCTTGCTGTACACATTGTACAGCTTAAGGGGGCCCCCAGCCAGGTGAATCTCAATGGCACGAGATTCAACATCCTCTACACAGTGCAGTGCATCGGCTATTGTGGAGCAAGGGATTGTTGCTCTGACCAGGGTGATCAAGCCTCTTTTGCCAGCTATGCTTGGCAGCATGAAGACATGATAACATGAGAAGTGAACAGTCCCCTCTATTAATGTCTTCTGGAGCATGACAATGTCACTGTAGTATGCTTAGATTGTGTGTCATGATGTTACTTGGTGATAGTTACATCAGAGACGTCTTTATATTCGGTTTCAGAGTCGGAGTCTGACAACTTCATTATGAAGTCCTTGCTGGTTGAGGGATCTTCATCTGTTGTCAGGCTAACCGTGGGTCCACTGGGAGGTGGAGAGCCTTTGGTAGCTCTGACTTTTGTGAGTTTAGCTTTTCTTACTTCAGGGTTTATCTGTGTATCTCTTCTCTTTTCTGACTTTACCAGGGTAAGGTCAGCTTGCTCTGGCTCTGCCTGTGAGGGCGTGGCCAGGATTGGGGTGGAGAGGGGAGTCTCGTCCTGGGGTGAGGGTGGGGCTGATTTAGGTCTATTCAGCTTCCTCCCCTTCAGGACTGCAACAGTCTGGGTCATTGCCATCATGTCGACTGTGACTAGCTTCTCTGCCTCCTCACTGGACTTCTCCAAAGCTGTTGCTACTGCAGTGACTAAAGCAGTCAACAGGAGAATCATATCTTCCTCGTCAAAGAGATTATCGTCTCTTGGGAAGGCTTTTTCAGTGTTCTTTGAATCTTTATTCCTGTGGTTCTGCAGGGTGGGAAACTCCTTTTTACTGGGATATCCGGGAAGTCTTTTCCATTTTGTTCTGTCCTCAGACATGGGTGCCTGGGGGAGCAGGAACAAAGTCTGGTCGCTTTTTAGCAACCTCTTGTCGTCTGAGGGTTGCCTCTTTCCTGGCAGAGCAAGCCAGGCTTCAGGTGTGATGCCCCTTGGCACAGTTGGGACATTTGCTTTTGTGTCCCTTTGGCCTTCCTTGTGGGCCTTGAGGCACACCTCGGTGTTGTGTGCCTTGCTACAGACACCACATTTAAGCTTGGCCTTGCAGCTAACCTGGTGGTGGCCGTATCTTTGGCACTTGAAGCACTGAAGTGGCTCTGGTACACATGTTCTTGGGTTGTAGGAGCCCCAGTTACCCAGATCAAGGTTAGTGATTGGAGCTTCTTTCAAGGTCACCAGGACTTGCTTGGTTGGGCTCTTCCCTTTCGACATTCGGGAAGCGTCCACGACCTGTGGGTGTGATGTGATCACATCCACATCATATGATAGGGAGAAGCCAAGTAGCACCATCTTGATTCTCCTATCATTGGGATTGAATGGCGAGAGACACACTTTCCTCCCATCATTAAGCTCCTTGGTTTCCTGCAGGACATTCAGGGTAAATAGGTCTTTGGGCATGATAATCATGCCCTGGTCTCTGGCAACCCAGATCAACAACTGGAGTTTATGCTGCAACTCCAATGCTCTTACCAGTTGGTAGGCATTGTTGAAGCCTTCAGGTTTAGAGGGAACCTTAAACTGTGGGAAATGCCTAGGAGGTCCAGACTCACCATCAGAGTCTGTCTCCGGCCTGGGTCGTTTCGGACCGCCGTTTCGGCTTAAATTGTCGGCAGCGGTCGAGGGAGCAGAAGCTGTTTTGGCTGGTTCAGCTTGTGCTCCCATCTTGGTCAGGGAGGACGTCTGAGGGTTACTCAGAGGTCTCCTTGATTTGCCTTGTGGACAGACATGTTTTTGGCTGATGTCATGTCCATCTTAGCAGTAGGTCTCACAGAGTCAATCTGCACTTTGCATTTTCACTTGCCACTAGAAGCCACATATGGCTTCAGAGTGACTGCCGTATTCTGGGCCTTGCACGGTTCATCATCATTTGTATCTCTTTGTTGTGGGGGGTTTGAAATATTTGCCATAAAATAAGCAGTTCTTTCATCCTCTCACGCCCCCACCCACCACCAATAAGGGGAAGCTGTATGTTTGAACTAATGTCAGGGTGGTGAGAGGATATACGCAGCTAATGGCCATTGTACCGCCACTCACGGGACCAGTGTGAGTGCCAACAGCGACATTGACTGCTTGACCCTAGCCTCCCGAAGGAGACCAACCGATTGATCTGACCAGGCCAAGATCAGACCACACATCTTACTGGAATAAGGGACCAAAGAAGCAAGGTGCTAGCTGCAGGGTGTACTCATGCATGCAATCGCTCAACCTCCAGGACTCCCATTTCCACAACACATAGGGATACCACGCACGGCAAACACGTGGGTAGATGTGAATACCTGGGGAGAGACCAGAGGGAATGCCCTTCCACCTACATGATAGGCATCATTGTTTGGAACCCAATCTTCCTCCCTCTAAAGTGAAACAGCCACCCAAAAGCTAAATCACCTCACAGAGGGAGCTGCATCTCAAAGAGGAGGTTCCATTGGCAGGACCATGAGTGGTGTGGTGATTCTGGACTCTACTGCTTAAATGGCCCAGCTGCAATGTATACTCATTGGTCAGGTCCGGAGTGCTTTGTGGTGATTGGTGGGGGCCAAATAGCCAAACGACATATACAGACATATTTATGTTCACACCCCACCGTCACCAAGTCAAAGCGAATTGAGTCACCATAATAGCAAAACGGTAAATTCAAAGTGTCATTTAGCAACCTTGGTCTGCAGGGGCCTCACTACGAACCCTTTTGCTATTACCTACACTCAAGTAAAGTAAATGAATAGCAAACTTGCTCTGTTTTCGGAGTACTTATGCTTTGTCACTACCCTCAACGGTCTTTTCTTTAAATATTGACGGTGATAAGGGAGCACTACACTTCTATCACAGGGAAACCTGTATAGAGAGGCCTAGCAGTCTGAGGAGACATCTAGGTGTGCTTTTTCTCCTCCTCAACTCTTTTCCCTTCTTGTGGTCACCAGGACCTGCATAAGTCCCTCGAGGGCTTTTGTATCGTCTGGGTGGTGCACTGCTTACCTGTTGCCCCTTTGTAGCAAGGATTGGTAATAAGGGTGTAGCCCAAAACAGAGTTCCGATCTTCTAGTGAACTGGAGAACGCAACTAGTCTGTCACTAGGGGGGGGGGGGTCAAGTTTAGGTTCCTCTTTTCGTCACCCCTCTCTCTCCATCATTGCACCCCTCATCCTTCACCCAGCCACATCATTCACTCACCCGACATCTCACCTGACCCATGCACCCTTGAAAATGACGAAGATAATGATCAAAGCTCTTGGTGCCCCCCCCCCCCCAAAAAAAAAAAAAGTGAGACCCTAGCCAATACACTCTTCAGTGCAGAAATCAGAGTACTTCAGTACTTCACCATACATGATGGGTACCTGGCTCTAATCGAAGATGAAATCCATGCCGAGAAGCTCTTCTCGAAGGATGTCGTCCAGACCCCGAGAACCTTGGTTTCTCCCTGTAGATATGAAGGCCAAGCTGACGCTTGTCTTCAAGAAACTTGACCGACAAGTCGTCAATGAGTCGGAATTAGACATTGTGGAAGAAATCACCACTTCCTTCCCAGGAGCCCAAGTGTTCTGGGCCACCAGGAACGAAACACCCACAGAACACGAAATACCCACACCGATATACGCACACATACACACACCGACCCTGAACTGTGACCATGAAAATGTTTTAATTTTAAGTTGTTAAAGGCTAGAAAAGAAAAAAAATCAATCAATAAAATCAGAAGTCACCCTCAGAATCCCCAAATGATTGGCTAATCCACGCTGCACAGCACAAAAACATCAATGGCAAAGAGAGCGACCATCAGCTCTGCCAGCTCACCTGCGCGCGGCGCGGATTAGCTAATCACGGGGTAGAGAAGGCTGACCACCTTGAAGTCTCTCAAAGGTATACATTAGGTGGCGCTGTTACCAAGGCACAGCCTCCGAGCTAGTACAGTGATAACGTGTCGGCCTCTCATCCGAGGGGTCGGCGGTTCGCGCCCCGCCCAGGCGGGTTACTGCTGTGGCTAGGCACAACGGCGGGTCAGGACTCGGTTCAGCACCAGCTGACACACGTGAGCGAGTCGGCATTAGTCGACACAGGCCGGGCTCCCCACAGGGCATAGCCCGGGCTAGGTTAAGCTTCGCATATCAAGACTTATCCTTACCACGGCTCGTCACTTTGCCCGCCTCGGCCCGCCTAGTGGTTGTGGGATTAGCACTGACGGATTATAAACGAAGAGATCTCAAATTCGGAACATCTTACAAACTTGCTACAGACTCTGACTCGATTGCTTGTGATTATGGGAGTGCAATAGCATAAAGCAGACACGCGAGTCAGAGGACGAGCAAGATGGAGATGTTCTACGGAAAAAGGGAGAAACTAATAATAATAATACTCCTAAAAAAAAAAAAAAAAAAAAAAAAAAGCCTTCTATCGTTCTCTTCTGTTCTTGTGTTCTTATGCTCTTTTATAATAATTTACACAACATAACCTTTACCCTTTGCTTGCTTGTTTTTTTCTGTTTATTCTTGTTTCTATTATTTAACCAACATATTTCTTTTACCATGATTTTTGTTTTGCTGGTTTGTTCTTGTTCCTTTTATTTTGTGTTATCACCATTATCACCATATTTCTTATAATGTTTTATGTAACATGCTCCCTTTTCGTTCCCTCCCATTTCCAACAGTAAGACCTAGTTGTCAAGAACCCACTCCCCCACGAACGTTTTAATTACACCACTTTATTCTTTTATCCCAAACTATCACTCACATCACCTCATTCCACATCTCATCTCACCCACCCTCCTCCTGTCCCTATCTAGATTTATTTCCCCTTCATCATCCATTAACCACGTTTTACGTAAAACATATTTCTCACTCTGCCACTGGAACCCCCAACCTCTTTCTTTTTTTACTTTTACTTTTCCTTGTTCCTATGTTCATAGCAATAGAAAACAAAATATAGAATTAAATAAATAACAAATAAAATAAAAAAATAAAAAATAACAAAACCAAATCAAAACAAATTAATTAGTTGCATAATTTTTTTTTTAATATGTTAAGTTTTAATTAACTGGTCGTTCCTCGTTACTTAAAAAAAATAAATAAATAAATAAATAAATAAATAGATAAATAAAATAAATGAAAAAATAAACAAATAAAAGACAAAATAAATAAGTATATACATAAATAAATACATACATAAAAAAACAAAAAACTATAAAATAAAATTTTAAAAATTTTCATCTACACCTTCCTCTTTTTATTAATCTAGTTTTTATGAAATGAAATAGAAAATCACTAAAAAAATCATAAAACGGAAAAATAGAAATAAAAACTTAAATAAGCAAAAACAAATATTTGTATAATTATACATATATTCACTTTTTAAAAATAAAATAAAAAGATATTTATTTTAACTGAAAAAATCATCAATGTTCACATATTTCGCCAGTTCAACAGTAAGAAATAAAATTATAATTAAATGCTTATCCCGTCCCTCGAAACTCCTGACATGAAGGAGATATATAAACTACAACTTGAAAGGGGTTTCGCCCCCCATGTTTTTTAACCTCAATTTCCCTTTAAATTTTTCATTTTACCCTCCCCCCTTTTTCGTTTCTTCACACTTTTCCTCCATTATTTTTTTATCTTATATTTCCAAACACACACACACACACACAAACAACAAAACACACACACACCACACACCACACAAAACAACACAGCACAACAAATCACACAACACACACCACACCCACACAGATAATAAATATTATATATTTTAAAATATATATATATAATTATATATATATATATATATGTGTGTGTGTGTGGGGTGTGGTGTGTTGTGTGGTTGTTTGTGGTGTGTGTGTGTATGTTATATATATATTATATAATATAATATAATTATATATATATATATATATAAAATAAAATATATAAAATATATATATTTTATATAATATTATATATATATATATATTAATTATATATATTATGTATATGTATATGTAATGTATATGTATATTATATGTATATGTATGTGGGGGTTTGGTGTGTGTATATAATATATATATATAGATATATATATAAAAAATAATATATTTTATATAAAATTATAATATTTTAAAATTATATATTATTTATAATATATTTATTATTATAATATATATATTATAAAATATATATATATAAAAATACTAATACATATTATATAGTTATATATATATCCTCATGATTATAAATGCATTACGCCATTATTATATAATTATATATATAATATAATATTTATATATTATATATTATATTTTTTTGGTGGTGTGGTGTTGTGTGTGTGG
>NC_051394.1:28487347-28489847 GCF_015228065.2 Penaeus monodon
CAAAATTTCTGCAAAGAGACTACCTGAAGTGCAGGGTCATCCACAGGGATGTACCCATATAGCCTCAGTTGGTAATCGCTGATTATGCAAGTAACAGTTCCCATGCCAGTCTCACGGTGCAGCCGTCGGTTGGACACATGTGTTCTGCCAAATTTACCCCATGATCAGGCAAAAAGACTTGCTACAAAAGACATCAATACGAGACTCCAAGGCCCTAGACAGCGTCGAGGTTTCGCTTCCATAGAGCAAAATTGGCAGTATAAATGCCTTGAAGACACATAGCTTGGTATAGGTACCGACATCTCCAAATGCTCTTGTTGATCGAGTTTATGGCTCCTGCTGCCAGACCAATCCGTCTACTGACTTCTTGGTCTGACAAGATAGGCAAAGCTGTCTGTGACTTCAGCGTCCTCACTGCAAGCATGGATCGACTGAATGGGTTCCCCCAATAGGCCCCCAAAGTCTTGAATCTTGGTCTTGATCCAGGAGCCCTCTAGGCCTAAGGGCTTTGCCTCATTTCTAAATGCATCAAGAGCCACCACCAGTGATTCCATGGACTCAGATAGGATAGTAATATCATCGGCAAAGTCAAGGTCTGAGACCTTGATATTGCCCAGTGTTGCTCCACACTGACTTTGGTTTACTAGCTCTGCCACTGGATTATCCAGTCCATACAGGTGTTGAAAAGTTTTCGGACACAACCCTTCCTCACCCCTGAATTAAAAGGAAAGGAGTTTGACAGGTCTCCACCACACTTTACAGTACTTTCAGTACCGGTATATAGGCTTGATATTAGGCCAATAATCTGTGTTGGAATTCCCCTGAGTTTCAGAATCTACCGTAGCGATTCTTGATGCATCGAGTCAAACACCTTCTCGAGGTAAATGTTTGCTGCAAGCAACCCACGAACGAACTCACGACAGCGTTTCACATTTACTTGAAGTGCTAGAATATGGCCTATTGTAGACTTGCCACGAGTGATTCTAGACTGCTCTGGTCTCTGGTGCCTTAGTAGATGGTCGCGGATCCGTTTCAGAAGAATGTGGGTGAAAACTTTGCCTGGTATGCTGAGCAGTGTAATGCCATGGTAGTTGCTGCACTCCCAATGTTCCCCTTTCCCCTTTCCAGAGAGGGATGACCATGCCCCTCAACAAGTCAGTGGGAATGGTACCAGACTACCAGATGGCCGTCAAGATTATATGTAAGCCCCATGCCATAGGTTCACTCCAGATTTTACCAGTTGAGCAAGGATATCACATATGCCTGCAGCTTTCCCAAACTTCAGCTTGGAAATTGCCATCCTAACCTCTGTAAGGGTAAGAGCTTCCTCACTGATGAGTGAGTCCAGCACAGGTATTGTGATACCACTTGCATCCAATATAAATGTTGGAGGGTCTATCTGGTACAAATGCTCAATGTTCATGAACCCCAACATGATCTGAGACGAATTGTCCAACCACTGAGCAGTGGTTGGACAATTTGGTAGGCGTGGCGAAGGTCATTTACCCGAGAAATGGCCCCTTCCAAAACCCCCCAGCAAGAAAATTTCTTGACAAAATGTTTCCCTTTTCGCAGTGTCCGACCCTTTAAAACCCCAAAAAGCCCTAGCAATCCGATTGCCCAAACCGGAGCCCTTTAACCCCCCTTTAGGGGGGATAAAAATTTTGCCTTGTTCCCGGGGGTACAAAACCCAAAGGACCCTGCCTGCTTGGGGTGTTTTTCCCCCTCTTTAAGGACCCCACCTCACAACTTGGTCAGTCGGCTTTTAATTTTTGTGAATCGATCAAAAGACTGCTGTGGTGAACCCAAGGGCACACACCCCTCCCCAGTCTGTCCAAGCAAAAAAACCCCGAGTGGCCCCTTTGGGGGGATAGAAGTTTTTTAAATGGACCCATAGAGTAGCCCTACTAGCCATGGTTGGTGCCACAGTCCCCTGCACTCTGGGGGGATCCCCCAACCTTTTGCTAACAAGAAAGTGGTTTAACTCCTTGGCAACTGTTCCGTTCGTTATACCAGGTTTCCCGCAATGTGGGTTGGGGGGACTGATTCAGGAAAACCCGAAAACCCCCATTCTCTGGGGCCTAGCAAAAGGCCCCGGGGGGGGGGGGCTGCCTTTTTGCTGCAATCCGCCCTTAGCCATGGGGGGCCCCAAAAGCCCTTTTTTTAGCCAGGTCTTTTCCCTCCAAAAGGGCAACCCCTCCCAAATCCCAACCGCCCCCAGTAACAGAGGTAATCGCTTGTCTACCGCTAGGGGCCCGGGTTTTTACCAAGGGGCCTACCCGGGTAGTCGGGTGCGAAAGCCCCCTCTCAATCCTACGGGCGCTACCCCAAAAAGGGGGGTTTGGGAGGGTTGGAAACCCAATGTCCCCTGGAAAGGGTTTCCCCCAAAGGGCTTTTCCCCACAAGCCTCATGGGGGATTTGGGGCCCCGCCGGGATGCAGGCCCAAATTTTATATAAATAAAAATATAAAATATAATATATATATATTTAAAATAATTA
>NC_051394.1:28494847-28499847 GCF_015228065.2 Penaeus monodon
GCTGCAAAGCCGACACCTGCAGTGTGGTTTAAGGGGTCGACTGATCCATCCGTGAAATAGGTTCTGCTACCCAGAGGAGTGATGGCTGCAATGACCCTCTCAGCTTTCTGCCTTTAGACAAGGCATGGTGTATTGATTTTTTCTCCTTGACAAGCTCATAACAGAATTCAATCAAGGTTCGTGTCCACGGCGGGGCTTCAATAAAGTCAGGGTGAGGGGAGTCCATGGCAAGTAGTTGTTCTTTGAGCTGATAGCTAATCAACACCCTGGCTGTGTCATACAGCCAGGGTGTTGATACGCTATCAGCTCATGGTCTTGTTCTAGGTGTCTGAGTATTTTTTGTTTCATGTTTGTGTTCCTTGGAGCTTGGATGACCTTTGAAAAGAACTGAGCTGCCACTAGATCAATTCTTGATTCCAGGGGGAGAAGGTTTGCCTCTATGAGGAGGTTAAGGGCCTTCATCCTCCTTGGGCACCCAGAATGATCCTGGCAGCTTCATTTTGAACTGTCTCCAATTTTTCTCTTAATTTTGGCTTTGCGGTATTCAGCGAGACAGAAGCATAGTCCACAATGGGATGGATGGCATGTACATAGAATGATCTTAGTACTCTATGTCTAGCTCCTGTGTCTCTCCCAGACATTGCTCTCGTGACAGACAGTCTTGCTTTGGTTCAGTCAACCAAGTATTGAACCTTTTTTTTAAAGGAGAGGGTCCGGTCAGTCATTAACCCAATGTATTGGAGGACCTGAACCCATTCTAAGTTCATTCCCTGGATTCTTAGATTTGTGCTTGAACATTTAGTCTCAGAGTCATGACTTTGGATTTGGCTGCAGAGATCTTTAGTCCTGTTCTACAGCACTCCTCAGGTCCAGATAGTGCTGGGCATTCTTCTGATTCACTTCTGGATCAGGCTCTCCTAAATAGCAAGAGGACTTGCTAATTCAAAAGCTGTCTCCAGTCTAGGAATACTACCACAAAAGTGACAGTGTTGATTGTGTTTAAGAGCGTGGCTATGCTGTGTGCTGTGCTTATGCCCCTTGTGAACCCATGGAGGTGTTCATGTGGGGGTGCCCATTTTCCATTGGAGTCGGTTTAGTACCATTCTCTCGGCCGTCTTGGCCTGACAGCTGAGGAGAAAGATGGGGCGGTACTTCCCTGGCTCCTTTGGTTTTGGGATGGGAACCATGATGGCCCTCTACCAGCTCTGGGGTCGAGTGGAAGTTTCCCAGACTTGATGAGCTGCAGGAATGCAAGCTCACCTGCCAGTCCTAGGTGGGAGATGATGGAGTATGAGATCCCATCGGAACCCAGGGCTGTTCAATAACTGTTTTTGTAGGTTTGTCTTAGTTTCCTCAGAGAGAAGATAACATCTGAGTTATCGGGTTTGGCTGCCCTCTCTCTGATAGGAGCAAGTCTTCCTGGTTGTAGGCTTTGTTGGTTTGCCCTCAGTTCAGCTGACAGACTGTTACTGCTTGTTCTCATAGAGAACTCCTGCATCAGTCTGTTTGCTTCTGCTTGAGGGTCATGATGTGTGCACCTAGGGGCTGAGTGGCTAGTAGCTCGCCTGACCCGTTTTCACAGCTCTGTAAGGGTGGTTCGGTGGTCAAAGGACTCACACCATTCCAGCCACTTTTCCTGCCTGACTCTTATGGCAGTTTCTTTGGCATCCCTCTGTGGTTGACTTTCTTAATCTCATCATTAAAGTACCAGGCGTCTTTATAACTCCTGGACCATGCTTGATTTATGGCACTGATAATTCTGGCTTCAAGCACTTCATGTTTTCACTCTGTGGGGGTCTTTGCTTCTAAGACAGTGGGCCAAGGCATTCTGAAAGGCTTGTCAATTGGCCTCGTTTGTTTTCCATCTTGGATTTGGTTATGGCATTTGGGCTGGGTCAGCATCCATGAGGGTAGTAACAGTGCCATAATGGTCACTTGTGACAGTCTCATCACACACCATCTAATTCTCTCCACCTGAGCCACAGTGGCCAGGGTGAGGTCTAGAACCCTCCTTTAACGTGCGTTTGCTCTGGCTGTTGAGAAGAGTGATCTCAGGGAAAGTCTTAAGCATGTTAGCTATGTGATGACCTGCTGCATCCGGTGCCCTGCAGGGAGCCAGGATGGGGTGGTGTGCAATGAAGTCTCGCCCTATGATCACTCGGTCTTGTGCTGCAGTAGCAAATATCTAAGCTCCTACATACTGGCTTGCTGTACACATTGTACAGCTTAAGGGGGCCCCCAGCCAGGTGAATCTCAAGGGCACGAGATTCAACATCCTCTACACAGTGCAGTGCATCGGCTATTGTGGAGCAAGGGATTGTTGCTCTGACCAGGGTGATCAAGCCTCTTTTGCCAGCTATGTTTGGCAGCATGAAGACATGAAACCATGAGAAGTGAACAGTCCCCTCTATTAATGTCTCCTGGAGCATGACAATGTCACTGTAGTATGCTTAGATTGTGTGTCATGATGTTACTTGGTGATAGTTACATCAGAGACGTCTTTATATTCGGTTTCAGAGTCGGAGTCTGACACTTCATTATGAAGTCCTTGCTGGTTGAGGATATTCATCTGTTGTCAGGCTAACCGTGGGTCCACTGGGAGGTGGAGAGCCTTTTGGTAGCTCTGACTTTTGTGAGTTTAGCTTTTCTTACTTCAGGGTTTATCTGTGTACTCTTCTCTTTTCTGACTTTACCAGGTAAGGGTCAGCTTGCTCTGGCTCTGCTGTGAGGGCGTGGCCAGGATTGGGTGGAAGGGAGTCTCGTCCTGGGGTGAGGGTGGGGCTGATTTAGGTCTATTCAGCTTCCTCCCCTTCAGGCTGCAACAGTCTGGGCCCTTGCCATCATGTCGACTGTGACTAGCTTCTCTGCCTCCTCACTGGAACTTCTCCAAAGCTTTTTGCTACTGCAGTGCAAAGCAGTCAACAGGAGAATCATATCTTCCTCGTCAAAGAGATTATCTTCTCTTGGAAGGCTTTTTCAGTGTTCTTTGAATCTTTATTCCCTGTGGTTCTGCAGGATGGGAAACTCCTTTTACTGGGATATCCGGGAAGTCTTTTCCATTTGTTCTGCCCCTCAACATGGGTGCCGGGGGGAGCAGGAACAAAGTCTGGTCGCTTTTTAGCAACCTCTTGTCGTCTGAGGGTTGCCTCTTTCCTGGCAGAGCAAGCCAGGCTTCAGGTGTGATGCCCCTTGGCACAGTTGGGACATTTTGTGTCCCCCTTTGGCCTTCCTTGTGGGCCTTGAGGCACACCTCGGTGTTGTGTGCCTTGCTACAGACACCACATTTAAGCTTGCCTTGCAGCTAACCTGGTGGTGGCCGTATCTTTGGCACTTGAAGCACTGAAGTGGCTCTGGTACACATGTTCTTGGGTTGTAGGAGCCCCCAGTTACCCAGATCAAGGTTAGTGATTGGAGCTTCTTTCAAAGGTCACCGGGACTTGCTTGGTTGGGCTCTTCCTTTCGACATTGGGGAAAGCGTCCACGACCTGTGGGTGTGATGTGATCACTCCACATCATATGATAGGAGAAGCCAAGTAGCACCATCTTGTATTCTCCTATCATTGGGATTGAATGGCGAGAGACACACTTTCCTCCCATCATTAAGCTCCTTGGTTTCCTGCAGGACATTCAGGGTAAATAGGTCTTTGGGCATGAAAATCATGCCCTGGTCTCTGGCAACCCAGATCAACAACTGGGTTTATGCTGCAACTCCAATGCTCTTAAACCCGTGGTAGGCATTGTTGAAGCCTTCAGGTTTTAGAGGGAACCTTAAACTGTGGGAAATGCCCAGGAGGTCCAGACTCATCATCAGGTCTGTCTCCGGCCTGGGGCTTTCGGACCGCCGTTTCGGCTTAAATTGTCGGCAGCGGTCGAGGGAGCAGAAGCTGTTTTTGGGTGGTTCAGCTTGTGCTCCCCTCTTGGTCGGGAGGACGTCTGAGGTTACTCAGAGGTCTCCTTGATTTGCCTTTGGACAGACATGTTTTTGGCTGATTTTCATGTCCATCTTACCATAGGTTCTCACAGAGTCAATCTGCACTTTTCATTTTCACTTGCCGCTAGAAGCCACATATGGGTTCAGAGTGACTGCCGTATTCTGGGCCTTGCACGGTTCATCATCATTTGTATCTCTTTTTTGTGGGGGTTTGAAATATTTGCCATAAAATAAGCAGTTCTTTCATCCTCTCACGCCCCCACCCACCACCAATAAGGGGGAAACTGTATGTTTTTAACTAATGTCAGGTGGTGAGAGGATATAACGCAGCTAATGGCCATTGTACCACCACTCACGGGACCAGTGTGAGTGCCAACAGCGACATTGACTGCTTGACCCTAGCCTCCCGAAGGACACCAACCGATTGATCTGACCAGGCCCAAGATCAACCACACATCTTACTGGAATAAGGGACCAAGAAGCAAGTGCTAGCTGCAGGGGGTACTCATGCATGCAATCGCTCAACCCCCCGACTCCCATTTCCACAACACATAGGGATACCACGCACGGCAAACACGTGGGGAGATATGAATACCTGGGGAGAGACCAGAGGGAATGCCCTTCCACCTACATAATAGGCATCATTGTTTGGAACCCAATCTTCCTCCCTCTAAAGTGAACAGCCCCCCAAAGCTAAATCCCTCACAGAGGGAGCTGCATCTCAAAGAGGAGGTTCCATTGGCAGGACCATGAGTGGTGTGGTTATTCTGGACTCTACTGCTTAAAAGCCCCGCTGCAATGTATACTCATTGGTCAGGTCCGGAGTGCTTTGTGGTGATTGGTGGGGGCCAAATAGCCAAACGACATATACAGACATATTTATGTTCACACCCCACCGTCACCAAGTCAAAGCGAAGTGAGTCACCATAATAGCAAAACGGTAAATTCAAAGTGTCATTTAGCAACCTTGGTCTGCAGGGGCCTCACTACGAACCCTTTTGCTATTACCTGCACTCAAGTAAAGTAAATGAAGAGCAAACTTGCTCTGTTTTCGGAGTACTTTTGCTTT
>NC_051394.1:28504847-28507347 GCF_015228065.2 Penaeus monodon
GCGGTTTAAATATGCCACCGCGATGTGTACTTCATCAGGTCCGATGAGCTGCGCGGTGTTTGGGGGGAGTCGTTCGCCAAACCGCCGGACCTACTCTCCCGGGCGCGGACACCGTCCACTTTGGGTCACCACGCACTCCCCTTCCAGTGTAGCGGGGGAAAACAAACCTTCGAAATCGTGCATTGCCTGGAGATGCCGGGCTTCGCACGGTCGATGCTGACGGTGTCGTCTCCTCGTGGTCCCGGGGATGGTGATGGTTTTACTATCCCCTTGATCCCCGGAAGGCCCCTCATGGGGTGGGCAGAGGGGGGGCTTGGGTGGGTCTCTTAAGAAGAATGTGAGCGTCTTGGAGTCGCGGGCAAGCAGTGTCCTTTTGCCGTGAGGGTCTCGTGGGCAAGCGGACGGGGGCCATGGGGTCGCAAAGCGCTTCCCAAATGCTCCCGGGTCTGATCTCCGGAGCTGACTAAAAAGTCGCAGGGGAGCTTGGGGGTTCCGTAGACCATTCCGCTGCGGCGCACCGAAGATCCTGCTTGAAAAGGCCGTATGTGTAGGGTCCAGGGTAAGGGTCCACCCGTGTCGGGCGGGAGAAAACCCGTGAGGGCCTCCTTCAAGTGGGGGTGTAGGCGCTCCCCCATGCCATTGGCGCTGGGATGGTATGCTGTGGTCCGGATGCGTTCGAGCCGAGAAGGATCATCAGCTGCCTCCAGACCCCCGGATTCGAACTGGGGACCCTGTCGGTGTGCCCGGGCGCGGGGTTTCCGTACGAGAATCCGGTGCTGTAAAGGTCTTGGCAAGGGTGGCGGCAGTTGTGTCCGGGATAGGTGTGGCCCCCGGCCCCTGGTAACCTTCAATCTCGTCAGGACGTAGCTGAAACCTTGGGTCGCTGGTGGGGGAAACCGACTGCGTCGGGGTGTCATGCTCGAAGGGGCCCGTCGGGTTAAAAGGAACACCTTGGGGAGACATATGTGTCGGTGAACCTTACTGCGTTGACATTGATGCGGGTGTGACACCACTGCCGGCGTCCCCTTTGATTCGGGCCCGACACTTTGCTGCGGATGAGGGCCTGTGTTGCGCGGATTTCCCCCATGACGTGGTAAACTTCGAAAAAAGCGGCGGGGTGCGGGGGATTAAGACGGGGTCGCCCAGCGAGATTTGCGAGGATTGTGTCCCGGAGCCCCGAAGCTGACCTGCTCTATTGAAGGTTGTCGGGGGGCGTCGCACTTACCATTGTATCAACTCTGGGTAGGGGGTCTGCAGCCTGGTTTTGTGCCCGGATGTTTGTATGTCAGTGGGGAACTGGCAAAAGAAATCCAGGGGCCCCCTCTTCACGCGGGCTGACGGGGACTCCTGTTGTGCAGGGCGAAAATGAGGGGATTGTGGTCCCTCAAGATGTGGAAGTCCTTCCCTCACATATGTCCGGGAAATGTTTGTGGCCCCTGTACACCGAAGGGCTCCCTTTCCCAAAGCACTGTACCATTTTGTTTTTGGGGGTGAGAGTCCTGAAAAAAAAGCCAGGGGGTTTCCAACCGTTACCTATCTTGTTTTTCAAAAAGCTCCCCCTGGCGGTGTCCGAGGCGTCGCCTTTTTATTGACCTTCCCCCTGCTGCGGGTGGTTGAGAGGGTCGCCGAGCTAAAGGGGTCCCTTTCTAACCCCGAAAATTCGATCGCCCCAGAATCCAAATAACGTCTCTTTCCCCCGTCCCCCCCGGGATGGGCGAAAGACGTTCAGAGGTCCAGAAGAAGTGCCCCTTCGGGGTGAACCCCCTGAGAATTAAACAGCCCAGGGACTTCCGAAACGTGTCCTTCATTTTTGCTTAGGGGAAATGCCCGATTTCTACTGCCTTTTCCTGACTGGGGTAATACCGTCGCGGTAAAGTGTGACCGAAGGTGAGAGGGGACTCCGAAAAGACTCTTGCCAGGGTTTTGACGACTCCGGGTCCTGCAAGCGGTCAAAGAGGGCCCCGGAGGGGCTGCTGGTGTTCCTCACTGTTCTGCGGGGGATGAGTATATCGTCGTGTAGACGAAGACACCCCGTAGGGGCCCCGGGGGGGACTGTCCATGAAGCGCTGGGGGTCTGGGGGGGGCGTTGCGGATCCGAAAGGATTCGCAGGAATTCGTACGGGGCCAAGGGCGTGGTCCAGCTGTCTTCGGGATGTCCTCCTGGGGGATGGGGATTTGGTGGGCGCCTGACAGGGGCGATTTTAGAGAAAATCGTGCATCCCCCAGAGCTCCCGTGTGAAGGGGTGGAGGGGCGGGGGGGGGTAGCGGGCCGGTCGGTGGCTGTGTTGAGGGACGATAAAAAACCCCCCAGGGACCCATCTCCGTCCTTCTTACGAACAAGGTGCAGGGAGATGCCCACTGGCTGCTGGGGGGCTATGATGCCCAGCTCTTTGCATGTGCTCGAATCTGCCTTTCGACGGAAACGATCTGGTGCGGTGGCCTGCCGGGAAAAAACCGGGGGTCCATCTGACGATGTGGTGCTTACGGTGTGTGGTGGTGT
>NC_051394.1:28512347-28519847 GCF_015228065.2 Penaeus monodon
AGTCTTGGCTGAAATGTACCCCAGTCATACTGCAGCGTTGGTAGACTGATTGAGGTTGTCGTTATTTTTTCTGTTCTTTGTTTATGTTGCTCCAGTTGTTGTTTCTCATGTCATACATTCTTCTCCCACTAATGATCTGTTTATCATCTATTTCAACATCAGAAATATCCTCAGCCTTGTCAGATTTCTGATATTCATTATAAATGAATCCATTTGAAGAGTCATTGTTATCATCAAGTCTATTTGTTTCAGGTCCATAACAAGGTGTCCATTATCAATTCGATCAAAATACTACCAATAAATACATAGGGTATGCAAGGAATACAAATAGGCAGTGCATCGGTCACTGGTAGCTAATAAAGTGGTAATTACCATTTGAATATGAAGATATTTGTAACAATACATTAATATGTTTATATTTTATTATTTATTATGTTCTGAATGCTCTTTGATAAGTTACAGTTAAGCATTATAAGCAAGAAACTCTCTGTTACCGAAAGTAAGTTTGATAAGAAATTATTTATAATATTGAGGCTGTCTTGATAAATGCATTGAAATAATGAAATGTCAATTAGCGAGCATTATTATTTTTCAGAAAGCGAAACGCTTCCCTTAGAAATGCCTCATAAGTCTGATCATAAACAAGATGGAAGATATTACAGACAATAATAATACTGCAAAAAAGAAAAGCAGACAGCGGGTATGTGGGAGACATCCTGAGGTGATTAGCGAAATCGTGTTCGATTTTTGGCTCGGAGCAAATGGCAACAGCGAGCGGGAAAATTGGATTTCTATCTCTAAAAATATTTTTCCTTATATGAGGTTGAGAGAATTTTTTTTTTCCTCGGCTATCAGTGAATGCTTCCTACTCGTGTTTGTTCTCTATATTACGCACGCACGCGCGCACGCGCGCGTATGTGTGTGTGTGTTTGTGTGTGTGCGGTATTCATGTGCAATTAAACCCATTTCAACCCTTACATTTACCTTATTTGGTATTTAGTTACCTCTACATCTCTCTCCATTCCCTTCGTGATTCTTACTCTCCATTCTCAAGTTTTGGAACAGGACAAGCCCGAACATAGTGGGGTATTACTGAATCAAACCACCACGGAATTACGTTCTGCCCCCCCCCCCCGTATTTTCTTTTAATACAGTTGATATCGAGACCGTTTTTATTGTTCCCACTCGGGTTTGAGATTTTGCCAAACTCACACCTTGTCTATAACGCAGCAGCAACAAACCAATAAGTCTTGTGCCACAAGAGCTACCATTGAACCCGAAGCCTCTCGCCTCGCTTGACATTGTTGCTTCTGAGTTTATAAAGTAAACTGAAGTAGAGTAAAAAAAAAAAAAAAAAAAAAAAATCTTACACATCCTTTTGCACTCTTCAGTGCTTTGCCTGCACCTTCAGTGCTATTGTTTTTGCAGGTGACACGAGACTACAGGAGTAGTAGTCAGCACCCCACCTCAGACCCACAGCACTTTTCTGCACCAGGGTAGCCCTTATGGGCATTGACCCCTGGGTAGGGAGGCCCAGGGCTAAGGAGGAGGATATGCTTGTCATTCATCTTATCAAAATTGCAAGAAATAAGAGAGCATAATAAGAACAGTTTGTCACAAGAAAGGCATGTCAAGTAAGGTGTTAATTACTAGGATGGTCAAGAGTACGAGTCCAATAAGGTACCATCATATTGAAGAGAAAAAAATAATTGAATAAGAATTCCATATCTTTGTGGTAAATAGGCAAGTATATATGCTTCGAACACATAGGCAGCTGGGCCTGAACTTAATTTTAACAGTGCGCGTCTCGGCGCTTCAATCGTTTGAGCGTAAGTGTGCGGCGGGCGCAGGATTCCTTCGTTTACGGCCATGAGCCGGGCTTAAAATTAACTTGCGGTGACTGTAACTGAGTAAGCCTATATAAAGCATGGTGTCTCCAATGTGTTGCCATTATTTGTAACTGGAGACACTACCATCAGTACATATTCACCAAACCTTAAACTAAAGAAGCAGAAACTCCTGCATTACTGAGGATAAGATATTGAACTTCGAGATGACGTCGTAAAAGAGATTTGGGTTCAGTTATTAGTCATAGGGATGGCACATAGTAAACTACGCAATTTTAAAGTGAATTCCGAGTAAAGTGGGCAGGTAGGTAAATAAGAGGATAGTCAGGTGATCGAAATCTATGCGTGAACGAGCGACAGATTAGCACGGCAAGTATGAAGAAACAGTGATATAAATAACGATATAGTGTATACACAGAATATAACAATACGCAAGAAGTAATGAAGTGTTTACTAATAGGAATAATATATAAGAGAAAAAAAAATGATAATTTCATTAATTCGACACAAATAAACATGAATAATATGATGAGAGCAGCCAAACATAATTAATAATAATTAATAATAATTAATTAAACTCGAAGGTACTCATTTGTTCTGAGAGAAATGATATATGCTAAATTGTGCGATCTGAGGATAAAAATGATAATAGACAGAAAAATACTAACACAATACATCAATTACGGGATGGTTAGGGCTGGTGTGGTTGTAGGCAAACGCACAAGAAGTCAAATTACTCTTTATTTTAGAGTGTACAGCTAGCGTTCGGGTGAGAGCCTAGCCGATGAGTGAGTGAGTTTCTTTTGGACTCGGCGGCTTAAATATGCCAGCCGCGATGTGTACTCTCGAGTCAGGTCCGATGAGCTGCGCGGTGATTGGCGGGAGTCGGTTCGCCAAACCGCCTGGACCTGACTCTACCGAGCGCGGACACTCGTCGCACGTTGGTCACCACAGCACTCCCCTTCCAGTGTAGCGGTCGCGAAACGAACCTTCGAAATCGTGCATTGCCCGGAGATGCGCAGGCTTCGCACGGTCATGCTGACGGTGTCGTCTCCTCGTGGTCGCCGGATGGTGATGGTTTTACTATCCCACTTGATGACCGGAAAGGGCCCCTCATAGGGTGGGCAGAGGGGAGGCTTGGTGGGTCGTCTTAAGAAGACATGTGAGCAGTCTTGGAGGTCGCGGGGCAAGCAGATGTCTCGTTGCCGTGATGGTCTCGTAGGACGAGAGCGGACGCGGGCCATGCGGTCGCGAAGCTGCTTGCCGAATGCCCCCGGGGTTTCCTGATCTCCGGAGCTGACTAGAAAGTCAGCAGGGAGAGCTATGGTGGTTCCGTAGCCCAAATCTCTGCTGCGGCGCACCGAAGACCTTGCTTGAAAGAGGTCCGTATGTGTAGGAGTGCCAAGGGTAACTGGTCCCCCCAGTTTTTCGGGCGGGAGAAGAAGCGTGGGGGCCTCCTTCAAGTGGCGGTGTAGGCGCTCCACCATGCCTTGGCGGCTGGAGGGGGTATGCTGTGGTCCGGATGCGCTTCGAGCCGAGAAGGATCATCAGCTGCCTCCAGAGCTCGGATTCCGAACGAGGACCTCTGTGGGTCGTGACCGTCGCTGGAGTTCCGTAGCGGATATCCAGGTGCTGATAAAGGTCTTGGCATGGTGGCGGCAGTTGGTCCTGGATAGGTGTGGCCTCAGGCCACCTGGTAAAACCGGTCAATCATCGTCAGGACGTAGCGGGTAACCTTGGTCTGCTGGTGGGGGAAACCGACTGCGTCGAGGTGTACATGCTCGAAGCGGCCGTCTGGTACAAGGAACACCTTGTGGGGGGAGACATAGTGTGTCGGTGAACCTTACTGCGTTGACATTCGATGCAGGTGTGACACCACTGCCGGACGTCTCTATTGATGTCGGGCCAGACGACTTTGCTGCGGATGAGGTCCTGTGTTGCGCGGATTCCCCTATGAGCGTGGTAAGCTTCAAAAAACTGTCGGCGGAGTGACGGAGGGAGTAAGGACGGGGTCTGCCCAGCGAGATGTTGCAGAGGATGGTGTCCCGGGACCCCTGAAGTTTGCACCTGCTCTAGTTGAAGGTTGATCGGGGTGCTGCTCGCACTTACCAGGGATATCGAGACTCTGGATAGGGCGTCTGCAGCCTGGTTGTTGGTGCCCCGGATGTGTTGTATGTCAGTGGTGAACTGGGCAACGAAATCCAGGTGCCTCTCTTCACGCGGGGACTGACGGCGACTCCTGTTGTGCAGGGCGAAGGGTGGGGGGATTGTGGTCCGTCAAAAATGTGGAAGTCCTTCCCCTCGACATATGTCCGAAGTGTTTGATGGCCGTGTACAAGCAAGGTGCTCCTTGCCGAAAGCACGTACCTATTTTGTTGTGGGCTGAGAGTCCGTGAAAAGAAAGCCAGGGGTTGCCAACCGTTACCTGAATCTTGTTGCAAAACTGCTCCCATGGCGGTGTCCGAGGCGTCGACGGCTATATTGAGCCTTGCTCCCTGCTGCGGGTGGTTGAGGAGGGTCGCCGAGGCTAAGGCGTCCTGCTAGCCTCGAAGCTTCGATCGCCTCAGAGACCAAGTAACGTCTCTTCGCGTCCGCCCGGGATGGAGCGAAGAGACGTTGCAGAGGTGCCAAAAGAAGTGCACACTTCGGGATGAACCTCCTGAAGAAGTTAATCATGCCGAGGTACTTCCAAAGCTGTGGTCTTCATTGTTGGCTTAGGGAACTGCCTGATACTACTGACCTTCTCCTAGCTGGGGTAATACCGTCGGCGGTAATCGTTGTGACCTAGAAAGGTGAGAGAGGGGACTCCGAAAAGACTCTTGCCGGGTTGATGACGACTCCGGCTCCCTGAAAGCGGTCAAAGAGGGCCCGGAGGTGCTGCTGGGTGTTCCTCACTGTTGCTGCTGGCGATGAGTATATCGTCGATGTAGACGAAGACACCCTGTAGGCCGCGGGGACATCGTCCAGAAGCGCTGGAAGGTCTGGGCGGCGTTGCGGATCCGAACGGCATTCGCAGGAATTCGTACAGGCCGAAGGGCGTGGTCACAGCTGTCTTCGGATGTCCTCCTCGGCGATGGGGATTTGGTGGTACGCTCTGACGAGGTCGATTTTAGAGAAAATCGTGCATCCGAGAGCTCCCCGGGGAAGGATGGAGGTGCGGGAGGGGGTAGCGGTCCGGTGCGGTGGCTGTGTTGAGGTGACGATAATCCCACAGGGACCCCCGTCTCCGTCCTTCTTACGAACAAGGGCAGGGGAGATGCCCACTGGCTGCTGGAAGGGCGTATGATGCCCAGCTCTCGCATGTGCTCGAACTCTGCCTTTGCGATGCGGGAAGCGATCTGGTGCGAGTGGCCTGCAGCGGGAAAAGACCGGGGTCCAGGTCGTGACGATGTGGTGCTTGACGGTGTGTTTGGGGGTGTCGTTGCCACGTTGATGGGCTTGGTCAGTGCTTTGGAAACTCGCGCAGCACTGCTCTGTAAGGGCACTGGTTGGGGAGTACAGTGTATATCCGGGGGACACGTACCGGGGCCCACGAGGCGTAGGTGCAGGTCCCTGACTGGTGCACAAGGCACTCCGCCTAAGGTCCACCGTGAATCCGTGGTGAGCCAGGAATCAGCTCCGAGGATCGGCTTGCTGTAGTCGGCGACAAGGGAAAAACCCCTGTCGCTTCGAGTGCGGAGCGCCGCTGAAAAGGAGGGTCAATGAGCGCTCACCTATACGTTGATGGGCGAACAGTTGGCAGCCTCCAATGTGCGAGAAGCAGGCGATTGTTTTGTCTTTGGAGGATGCGGGAAGAAGGCGACTTCCGCTCCTGTGTCCACCCAAAAAACCGCAGGTGGGAATTGTTGTCGCGGACGTAGAGTAGGCGCCGTCTGGGGCCGCGAGAGATCGGCGCTACTAGTTCCTGCGGTTTTCCGTTTCGCGGCCACGAGCAAGGGGGTTCGCACCGACGCGCCCTGCTGCCAAATCGGGGAAAGGTAGAAAACAGTAGCTACCCGGATCGGGGAAACGGCAGCGGCTGTAGGTGTGACGGTACTGGGGCGCGTAGTCTCGTCCACGATCGCGGTTGAACCGGGGTGATGCAGGATGGGGATGGCGGGATCGGGACGTGGTGAAGGTTCGCGGGCTGAAAGTTGTCGAACGGCAAATTGTGAGTTCGGCAACCTGTGTCGCGAGGGCTTCCAAGGTTAGAGGTGGCGGAGCGGCTACAGCTGAAACTTGTGCGGTAGTCTGGATGGCTATGATCTCGTCCGCTTTTGAGGCTAGTTGCTCAATAGGGAGTTTCCGACGCTAGTAGAGTGGTTTGAACCGTCGCTGGTAGGACGCTGAAGGAAAATCGAGCGTTTGAAGGTCGGGAGGCAGATGAGTGTTGGCACGGGAGAGAGTACGTTGCATGTGCCAGAGTATTTCCGAGGGAGTACGGGTTCAGGCGACGAAGCTGTGTGGAGAGCGGCAGCGCGTTTCGTGGGGAAGGCGCGGCTCTCTGCAGGATTTCTTCTTTGAGGGTTCATATGTGTTGTACTCGGGGGTTTTTAATAAAGGGCGCTGACGGAGAGCAGGAGTTCAGGCGAAAGGTTGGTGACCAGTATCCGATATTTGGTGGTCGGAGAGGTGACATGGGGGTTGGGGACTCCTGTTCCACCTGCAGAAACCATTCAGGAAGGCAAGCAATGGTGCAGGTGGCAATGGCTTCAAGGCGGCTGGGCACACTCATGGCTAACTGGGCTCTTAACTCCGAGGGTCACCAGTGTGGTTGTAGGCAAACGCACAGAAGTCAAATTACTCTTTATTTTTGAGTGGGACAGCTAGTGTTTTGGGTGAGAGCCTAGCGATGAGTGAGTGAGTTTCTTTTGGACTCGGGCGGCTTTAAAAATGCCAGCCCCGATGTGTACTCTCGATCAGGTCCGTGAGCTGCGCGGTGATTGGCGGGAGTCGGTTCGCCAAACCGCCTGGACCTGACTCTACCGAGCGCGGAAACTCGTCGCACGTTGGTCACCACACTGGGGAATGAGGTGTGAAGTGAGGGTGCGTGTCACTAGGTTTGATCTCAGTGTGTGATTGTGTTGAAAAAATAAACAATGGTTGACAGGGAGAAGTTATGTATAGAGTTAGTAGTGTGCGTTCGTAGAGTGGCGTGTACTTAAATTTGAAAGAAGGCAACTTGTATGCAAGATGTGCGACAACCTGGCTGTGTTGACGAGGGTTCGCGAAGAATTAGCGAGGCAGGTGAGCCGGATTGGCGAGTGTGGCGGCGTAGAGTGCGAGGATACATCTTCAGCGACTTCGTTAGGAGGGTAGCACAGGCGTGGGGTGGTCAGCACGAAGTAGTAGGACAGACATGGTGCGGGGAGGCGTGATCGAAGAGGACTTGGTAGCGATGGCTGGGCGTTAAAAGAGACGGGGAGGCACTTCGCGTGGATCGGCAACAGGCGTCGGCGAGAAGCGAGGTGGTAGGCGAATATGCGTCGGCGTTGTGAGGTTCTTGAACACCGCTGCCATCAGATGTAAGCGAGTGACCACCACAAGCCACCAGATGTAAGCGAGAGGCCACCGCAAGCCACCAGATGTAAGCTACATGTGAGTTGGGAACACCCGCTGTCTCCAGATGTGAGCGAGATGAGAGATGGAATTGGGTGGGTCAGTAAAATGGGGC
>NC_051394.1:28524847-28532347 GCF_015228065.2 Penaeus monodon
AGCTACCCCGGCTACCCCTTTTCCTCCTCAAGGAGGAGAGGCGACCCATGACCACTCTACAAACCTAGAAGATCTCTGAACAATGGAACCCCTATTAATGACAAACCTAGAAGATCTCTTTTCAAAATCCCTACCGAGAATGTAAGGTTCGCGAATGTTAAATGCGTGAATGAAAATCAATTGCTTTTGAATGTGAACCCCTTCATCATCAAAAAGGTCCGGACGGCGATTGTGATTTTGTAAAAAAAACAAACAAACTGCGAAATGGAAGCCTCCTTGTTAAAATACAATATAACTCCCAGATTAAAGATTTACTTAACCTGATGCAAATTTATGATCTCAAAGTTAAAGTAACTATCCCTATTGGCCCAAATACCTGTAAGGGAGTAATCTTTCACAAGGATTTGAGGTCGATGGAAGAAAATGAAATTCTTGAGAGTATGAAGGACCAAGACATAGTGGATGTTCATTGTATGACCAAGAAGGATGGGAATGTGCAAACGAACACTGGACTGAATATGTTAATATCGGATATGAACGTGTCCAAGTAAGACCTTACATCCAAAAGCCAATGTACTGTAATAGATGCCAAAAAAATCGAACACACCTCATTAAGATGCAATGACAGACTCTAATAAATTTATTTGCCGTAAATGACTACTGACTACTGACTACATGTTCAGCTTACTGTCCACCTGATAATGAGGTAATTATGATGAGCTTTTGCTCTTCAGGATAGTCTGCCACAAAATGAATTAATTTTAGGTGATTTTAATGCTCATCATATGTTATGGGGTTCCCTACGGGCGGATGGTAGAGGTGAGCAAATAGTTAAGTTGATAAATGATTCTGATCTGGTCCTTCTGAACGATGGTAGTCCGACGCGGGTGGACGATAATACCGCTAATGAGCTTTATTAACCTATCACTGTGTCACAAATGCGAGATTACTCTGGACCTTCGCCGATGTTTACCTCACTTCAAGCGGCGAGTTTAGGTCCTTCCCATTTGGCTTCCTCGTGGGGAATGAGGGTATCGGGCCTTTACATCGGCAAATAAAAAGAGCACCAGCCAAAAATTATGCAGATGTCCTGTGACTTTGACCTGTCTGCTCCCTTCTGCCTTGTGACCTCGCCTGCCCCACTGGATCCTCTCCCCCACGCTTCTGTTTGTACATATTATGTTATGTGTATGTATAGTGTAGTGTATTGCCTTTTGCAGTAAACCCTTTCTGTATATTTCCTCTGGTGTGTTTGCGTTGACCTTGACCGCTCTGATTCTCCTTTTTTAAAGTTGAACCCTGACATTGGCGACCGTCTGATCCTGGCGACCTTACCAGGATTAGACAGTCTGGAAAACGGCATCATGAGGAACTACGTGCAAGAAGGTGAACTGCTGGGCCTTGAAGGCATGGCCTTTTTACAATACATACAGGAAAGGATCAGACACAAGCAGCTGGCCCTGTACTACCGGAAATGGGAGATACAGAGGCAGCTGTGGGAAGAGCAGCATCGCAGGAACTGCGAGGAGGAAAGACATTGGGAGGCAGAGCAAGCTCTATGGAGGAATGTGGGTCCCCACTTTTGGCCTTGCTCTGGCCCTCCTTATGCGAGGGAGCACATCATCCCGGAAACTCAAATGAAACTCCTGGGAGTAGGACGCTGGCCAGAGAAGCGACTGACCACGGAATCGCATCTGGACGCGATCCGTCTGCCCAAGGAACCGTCGCAAGACGGACAAAAGCGTAGGAGGACTCCCGGGGAACGGCCGTCAGAAAGAAGCAGGCGCGGTCGAGGAAGCCTCAGCTGACGGTGAAAACCGCGCCAGCGACTGCACATAAGTCGGAGGAGTTAGCCGCCGTTGCATGTCCGTTTGTACAACTGGTGGGTGAGGGATGTGCACCCGAATGACCAGTAGGCATGGGATGCCCGCCCAAGGATATGATAGGAAATGATGTGAGTAGAGTGCCATGAGTTGGAAATGTGTGGCTCTTCCAAATTTCATTGTACACTTCTAGCAACTTAATCATGGCATCGTGATTAAGATGCTTTATCATCTCATACCAAATCTCATCGGGGCCTAGGGATGTTCCTCTATAGGCTTCTAGGGCTTGGACAAGCTCATCCATGGTTAGATCTTTATTGTAATCAAAGTCTTCTCTTGTGGCAAAGTGAAAAGATTGCAATTCAACCGCTTCCTTGGTGGTCAGGAATGTAGGATGGTAATTTTCTGAGCTGCTTGTATATGAGAACTGCCTGGTGAGTGCATTAACAATGTTCTAGGTGAATCGAAATTGGTTCCCTCGTGAATGATGTTTTTTAATTTTGACAGATTTTTTTTTACTATTTATTTTATTAAACAGTAGACCAAACCTGTTATACTGTGCTGTTAATTGTAGAGGCAAAGCTCTGCCAGGAGTCTCTTTTTGCTTGTCTAATTGTTCCATAAGCCTAGCTCTTGCTTGTTTGTAATTTCAAAAGTTCTCATTATTGATGTTATTTTTGAAAAGCCTGTAGGCCTATTGTGTTGGCACAGCTCCCTGCGGAATCTGGTGTCCACCATGGAACTCGATGCTTAATGCTATCTCTTGAAGATTTAGTAATGAATGTCATTGCTGCATCTAAAATCGAATTTTGAATATTTTTTACTTTATCATCAATGGTTTCTCCAGCAAGTTCAAGCTTAACGCTCCTTGTGAAGGCGACCCGGTCTGCTCTTTTTACGTTAAATTTAGGTGCTGAAGGCATTCTGATGTGTTGCATGAATATTCAATACAAATAGGAAGGTGATCTCTTCCCTACGAGTCCTCAATGGTGTGCCACAGGCACTTGGCTGCCATTGATGAAGAGACCTGTGTGTCAGGATTCGACTTTAAAAAAAGAGAATCAGAGCGGTCAAGGTCAACGGAAACACACCAGAGGAAACACACAAAAAGGGTTTACTGCAACAGGCAATACACTACACTACATACACATAACATGATATGTATAAACAGAAGCGTGGGGGAGAGGATCCAGCAGGCGAGGTCACAAGGCGGAAGGGAGCACACAAGTCAAACTCACGGGACAACTGCATCAATTTTGGCTGGTGCTCCTTTTATTTGCCGATGTAAAGGCCCGATACCCTCGTTCCCCACGAGGTGTATGAGCCAATTGGGAAGGACCTAAACCCGCCGCTTGGAGTGAGGTAAACATCGGCGAAGGTCCAGGGTAATCTCGTAGTTGTGACATATCTCCCTTCTTTCTTCAAAATGATCCTCCAAGAACTGGAGATTATTTCAGAGAGCCACAACTGCGAGATGCCTACTACACTGAGGCTCTGAGGTCCTATATTCAGTGGTGATGTGGCCCCAGGACCTGCCCTTCCGTCACCACACTCTTCCAGCGATCACATTCCTCTACTCCCGGTAGCTTCTCCGGCGTCTCCTCGGCAGGCAGCTCCTCCAGCATGTCCTCGGCAAGCAGCTCCTCCGGCATGTCCTCGGCAGGCAGCTCCTCCGGCATATCTTCGGCAGCAGCTCCTCCGGCAGGTCCTCGGCAGGCAACTCCTCTGGCATGTCCTCGGCAGGCAGCTCTCCGGCATGTCCTCGGCAGGCGGCTCCTCCGGGCATATCCTCGGCAGGCAGCTCCTCCGACAGCCCAATGCCCACCAGACCCTTGGGCCGGCATCTCACGCCAACTGGTCGTTCAGGTGCACGTTTCGCACCCACCGGTTGCTCCTGCATGTCTTCGGCAGGTAGATCCTCCAATCCTTCCTGGGCAGGGTGCTCCTCCAGTGTATACTTGGCAGGTAGTTCCTCCAGTCCTTCCTGGGCAGGCAGCTCCTCCAGAGTATCCTCGGCGTGCAACTCCTCCGGCAGTATGATACCCACCAATTCCTCGGGCGGGCATCCCAAGCCAACTGATCGTTCGGGTGCATATTCCCCCCCCAACCAGTTGCTCCTCCTGCGCATTCTTGGCAGGAAGTTCCTCCTGCACGTTCTTGGCAGGCGGTTCATCCTGCATGTCCTGGGCAGGCGGTTCTTTTGGCGTGTCGTGGGCTGGCGGCTCTTCCGGCGCGGCCTGGGTAGGTGGCTCTTCGGCGGGCGGCTCTTCCGGCACGTCCTGGGCAGGCAACTCTTCCGGTGCGTCCTGGGTAGGCGGCTCTTCCGGCGCGCCCTGGGCAGGCGGCTCTTCCGGCGCGTCCTAGTCAGGTGGCTCATCCTGCGCGTCCTGGGCAGGTGGCTCCTCCGGTGCGACATCGGCAGGTAGCTCCTCTGACAGTCTGATGCCTATCATATCCTTGGGCGGGCATCCCATGCCTACTGGTCGTTGGGGTGCACATCCCTCACCCACCAGTTGTACAAACGGACATGCAACGACGGCTAACTCCTCCGACTTATGTGCAGTCGCTGGCGCGGTTTTCACCGTCGGCTGAGGCTTCCTCGACCGCGCCTGCTTCTTCTGACGGCCGTTCCCCGGGAGTCTCCTACGCTTTTGTCCGTCTTGCGACGGTTCCTTGGGCAGACGGATCACGTCCAGATGCGATTCCATGGTCAGTCGCTTCTCTGGCCAGCGTCCTACCCCCAGGAGTTTCATTTGAGTTTCCGGGATGATGTGCTCCCTCGCATAAGGAGGGCCAGAGCAAGGCCAAAAGTGGGACCCACATTCCTCCATAGAGCTTGCTCTGCCTCCCAATGTCTTTCCTCCTCGCAGTTCCTGCGATGCTGCTCTTCCCACAGCTGCCTCTGTATCTCCCATTTCGGTAGTACAGGGCCAGCTGCTTGTGTCTGATCCTTTCCTGTATGTATTGTAAAAAGGCCATGCCTTCAAGGCCCAGCAGTTCACCTTCTTGCACGTAGTTCCTCATGATGCCGTTTTCCAGACTGTCTAATTCTGGTAAGGTCGCCAGGATCAGACGGTCGCCAATGTCAGGGTTCAACTTTAAAAAAGGAGAATCAGAGCGGTCAAGGTCAACCGCAAACACACCAGAGGAAATATACAGAAAGGGTTTACTGATAAAGGCACTACACTACACTATACATACACATTAACATAATATGAACAAACAGAAGCGTGGGGAGAGGGTCCAGTGGGGCAGGCGAGGTCACATGGCGGAAGGGAGCACACAAATCAAAGTCACGGGACAACTGCTGAATTTTTGGCTGGTGCTCTTTTTATTTGCCGATGTAAAGGCCCGATACCCTCATTCCCCACGAGGAAGCCAAATGGGAAGGACCTAAACTCGCCGCTTGAAGTGAGGTAAACATCGGCGAAGGTCCAGAGTAATCTCGCATTTGTGACACAGTGATAGGTTAATAAAGCTCATTAGCGGTATTATCGTCCACCCGCGTCGGACTACCATCGTTCAGAAGGACCAGATCAGAATCATTTATCAACTTAACTATTTGCTCACCTCTACCATCCGCCCGGAACCCCATAACATATGATGAGCATTAAAATCACCTAAAATTAATTCATTTTGTGGCAGACTGTCCTGAAGAGCAAAAAACTCATCATAAATTACCTCATTATCAGGTGGACAGTAAGCTGAACATGTAGTCAGTAGTCAGTAGTCATTTACGGCAAATAAATTTATTAGAGTCTTTATCATTGCATCTTAATGAGGTGTGTTCGATTTTTTGGCATCTATTACAGTACATTGGCTTTTGGATGTAAGGTCTTACTTGGACACGTTCATATCCGATATTAACATAATCAGTCCAGTTTTCGTTCGCACATTCCCATCCTTCTTGGTCATACAATGAACATCCACTATGTCTTGGTCCTTCATACTCTCAAGAATTTCATTTTCTTCCATCGACCTCAAATCCTTGTGAAAGATTACTCCCTTACAGGTATTTGGGCCAATAGGGATAGTTACTTTAACTTTGAGATCATAAATTTGCATCAGGTTAAGTAAATCTTTAATCTGGGAGTTATATTGTATTTAACAAGGAGGCTTCCATTTCGCAGTTTGTTTGTTTTTTTTACAAAATCACAATCGCCGTCCGGACCTTTTTGATGATGAAGGGGTTCACATTCAAAAGCAATTGATTTTCATTCACGCATTTAACATTCGCGAACCTTACATTCTCGGTAGGGATTTTGAAAAGAGATCTTCTAGGTTTGTCATTAATAGGGGTTCCATTGTTCAGAGTCGAATTGGTTGTAGAGTGGTCATGGGTCGCCCCTCCTCCTTGAGGAGGAAAAGGGGTAGCCGGGGTAGCTTCCTTTCTGGGTATCGGACCTGGTCCGACACCTTGGTCCGAAGCCGTAGCCTTGAAGGGATCAAAAACTCTTAACTTTTGGTATCAACCTAACAGCAATAGCTAAGAGAGTATGGCAGTTTCTGTCCTCTACCCCCCTCCCCCAGTGGAGGCCTGGTTGCGTTTTCCACTACCAAAGGGGGATCGAGTTATCTGGAGGACACTTCCTTACCGCCGAACTTGCGAGGCGAAGGACGGTAATTTGATGCCCCCCCAGGCGAATACGGAAGCCCACAAGGGTACTCCGAGTAGGCTCAGGGAAGTCACATGATGAGATGAAAAGAATTCAGAATAAAAGAAAAAGTGCCTCTAAAGACGCCTCAGACTACTGGGCCTCCCTACCCAGGGGTCAATGCCCATAAGGGCTACCCTGGTGCAGAAAAGTGCTGTGGGTCTGAGGTGGGGTGCTGACTACTACTCCTGTAGTCTCGTGTCACCTGCAAAAACAATAGCACTGAAGGTGCAGGCAAAGCACTGAAGAGTGCAAAAGGATGTGTAAGATTTTTTTTTTTTTTTTTTTTTTTACTCTACTTCAGTTTACTTTATAAACTCAGAAGCAACAATGTCAAGCGAGGCGAGAGGCTTCGGGTTCAATGGTAGCTCTTGTGGCACAAGACTTATTGGTTTGTTGCTTCTGCGTTATAGACAAGGTGTGAGTTTGGCAAAATCTCAAACCCGAGTGGGAACAATAAAAACGGTCTCGATATCAACTGTATTAAAAGAAAATACGGGGGGGGGGGGGGGCAGAACGTAATTCCGTGGTGGTTTGGTTCAGTAATACCCCACTATGTTCGGGCTTGTCCTGTTCCAAAACTTGAGAATGGAGAGTAAGAATCACGAAGGGAATGGAGAGAGATGTAGAGGTAACTAAATACCAAATAAGGTAAATGTAAGGGTTGAAATGGGTTTAATTGCACATGAATACCGCTCACACACAAACACACACACACACACGCGCGCGTGCGTGCGTAATATAGAGAACAAACACGAGTAGGAAGCATTCACTGATAGCCGAGGAAAAAAAAAATTCTCTCAACCTCATATAAGGAAAAATATTTTTAGAGATAGAAATCCAATTTTCCCGCTCGCTGTTGCCATTTGCTCCGAGCCAAAAATCGAACACGATTTCGCTAATCACCTCAGGATGTCTCCCACATACCCGCTGTCTGCTTTTCTTTTTTGCAGTATTATTATTGTCTGTAATATCTTCCATCTTGTTTATGATCAGACTTATGAGGCATTTCTAAGGGAAGC
>NC_051394.1:28537347-28544847 GCF_015228065.2 Penaeus monodon
TTCAACCGCGATCGTGGACGAGACTACGCGCCCCAGTACCGTCACACCTACAGCCGCTGCCGTTCCCCGACTCCAGGTAGCTACTGTTTCTACCATTCCCGATTTGCCAGCAGGGCGCGTCGGTGCAAAACCCCTTGCTCGTGGCCGCGAAACGGACACCGCGGGAACTAGTAGCGCCGATCTCTCGCGGCCCCAGACGGCGCCTACTCTACGTCCGCGACAACAATTCCCACCTGCGGTTCTTGGTGGACACAGGAGCGGAAGTCAGTCTTCTTCCCGCATCCTCCAAAGACAAACAATCGCCTGCTTCTCGCACATTGGAGGCTGCCAACTGTTCGCCCATCAACGTATACGGTGAGCGCTCATTGACCCTCCTTTTCAGCGGCGCTCCGCACTCGAAGCTGACATGGGTTTTCCTTGTCGCCGACGTACAGCAGCCGATCCTCGGAGCTGATTTCCTGGCTCACCACGGATTCACGGTGGACCTTAGGCGGGAGTGCCTTGTGCACCAGTCAGGGACCCGCACCTACGCCTCGTCGGCCCTGGTACGTGTCCCCCGGATATACACTGTACTGCCCAACCAGTGCCCTTACAGAGCAGTGCTGCGCGAGTTTCCAGCGCTGACCAAGCCCATCAACGTGGCAACGACACCACCACACACCGTCAAGCACCACATCGTCACGACTGGACCCCCGGTCTTTTCCCGCTGCAGGCCACTCGCACCAGATCGCTTCCGCATCGCAAAGGCAGAGTTCGAGCACATGCGAGAGCTCGGCATCATACGCCCTTCCAGCAGCCAGTGGGCATCTCCCCTGCACCTTGTTCGTAAGAAGGATGGCGACTGGCGTCCCTGTGGGGATTATCGTCACCTCAACACAGCCACCGCACCGGACCGCTACCCCCTCCCGCACCTCCACTCCTTCACACGGGAGCTCTCGGGATGCACGATTTTCTCTAAAATCGACCTCGTCAGAGCGTACCACCAAATCCCCATCGCCGAGGAGGACATCCTGAAGACAGCTGTGACCACGCCCTTCGGCCTGTACGAATTCCTGCGAATGCCGTTCGGACTCCGCAACGCCGCCCAGACCTTCCAGCGCTTCATGGACGATGTCACCCGCGGCCTACAGGGTGTCTTCGTCTACATCGACGATATACTCATCGCCAGCAGCAACAGTGAGGAACACCAGCAGCACCTCCGGGTCCTCTTTGACCGCTTGCAGGGAGCCGGAGTCATCATCAACCCTGGCAAGAGTCTTTTCGGAGTCCCCTCTCTCACCTTTCTAGGTCACACGATTACCGCCGACGGTATTACCCCAGCTCAGGAGAAGGTCAGTAGTATCAGGCAATTCCCTAAGCCAACAATGAAGACACAGCTTCGGAAGTACCTCGGCATGATTAACTTCTTCAGGAGGTTCATCCCGAAGTGTGCACTTCTTCTGGCACCTCTGCAACGTCTCCTCGCTCCATCCCGGTCGGGACGCGGAAGAGACGTTACTTGGATCTCTGAGGCGATCGAAGCTTTCGAGGCTAGCAAGGACGCCTTAGCCTCGGCGACCCTCCTCAACCACCCGCAGCAGGGAGCAAGGCTCAATATAGCCGTCGACGCCTCGGACACCGCTATGGGAGCAGTCTTGCAACAAGATTCAGGTAACGGTTGGCAACCCCTGGCTTTCTTTTCACGGACTCTCAGCCCACAACAAAATAGGTACAGTGCTTTCGGCAAGGAGCTCCTTGCGGTGTACACGGCCATCAAACACTTCCGGACATATGTCGAGGGGAAGGACTTCCACATCTTGACGGACCACAATCCCCTCACCTTCGCCCTGCACAACAGGAGTCGCCGTCAGTCCCCGCGTGAAGAGAGGCACCTGGATTTCGTTGCCCAGTTCACCACTGACATACAACACATCCGGGGCACCAACAACCAGGCTGCAGACGCCCTATCCAGAGTCTCGATATCCATGGTAAGTGCGAGCAGCACCCCGATCAACCTTCAACTAGAGCAGGTGCAGCTTCAGGGCTCCCGGGACACCATCCTCTGCAACATCTCGCTGGGCAGACCCCGTCCTTACATCCCTCCGTCACTCCGTCGACAGTTTTTCAAAGCTTACCACGCACATAGGGGACTCCGCGCAACACAGGACCTCATCCGCAGCAAAGTCGTCTGGCCCGGCATCAATAGAGACGTCCGGCAGTGGTGTCGCACCTGCATCGAATGTCAACGCAGTAAGGTTCACCGACACACTAAGTCTCCCCCACAGGTGTTCCTTGTACCAGACGGCCGCTTCGAGCATGTACACCTCGACGCAGTCGGTCCCCTACCAGCAGACCAAGGTTACAGCTACGTCCTGACGATGATTGACCGGTTTACCAGGTGGCCTGAGGCCACACCTATCCAGGACACAACTGCCGCCACCATTGCCAAGACCTTTATCAGCACCTGGATATCTCGCTACGGGACTCCAGCGACGGTCACGACCGACAGAGGTCCTCAGTTCGAATCCGAGCTCTGGAGGCAGCTGATGATCCTTCTCGGCTCGAAGCGCATCCGGACCACAGCATACCATCCCAGCGCCAATGGCATGGTGGAGCGCCTACACCGCCACTTGAAGGAGGCCCTCACGGCTTCTTCTCCCGCCCGACACTGGGTGGACCAGTTACCCTTGGCACTCCTACACATACGGACCTCTTTCAAGCAGGATCTTCGGTGCGCCGCAGCAGAGATGGTCTACGGAACCACCATAGCTCTCCCTGCTGACTTTCTAGTCAGCTCCGGAGATCAGGACCCGGGAGCATTCGGCAAGCAGCTTCGCGACCGCATGGCCCGCGTCCGCTCTCGTCCTACGAGACCATCACGGCAACGAGACATCTGCTTGCCCCGCGACCTCCAAGACTGCTCACATGTCTTCTTAAGACGACCCACCAAGCCTCCCCTCTGCCCACCCTATGAGGGGCCCTTTCCGGTCATCAAGTGGGATAGTAAAACCATCACCATCCGGCGACCACGAGGAGACGACACCGTCAGCATCGACCGTGCGAAGCCTGCGCATCTCCAGGAGCAATGCACGATTTCGAAGGTTCGTTTCGCGACCGCTACACTGGAAGGGGAGTGCTGTGGTGACCAACGTGCGACGAGTGTCCGCGCTCGGTAGAGTCAGGTCCAGGCGGTTTGGCGAACCGACTCCCGCCAATCACCGCGCAGCTCATCGGACCTGACTCGAGAGTACACATCGCGGCTGGCATATTTAAGCCGCCGAGTCCAAAAGAAACTCACTCACTCATCGGCTAGGCTCTCACCCGAACGCTAGCTGTACACTCTAAAATAAAGAGTAATTTGACTTCTTGTGCGTTTGCCTACAACCACACCAGCCCTAACCATCCCGTAATTGATGTATTGTGTTAGTATTTTTCTGTCTATTATCATTTTTATCCTCAGATCGCACAATTTAGCATATATCATTTCTCTCAGAACAAATGAGTACCTTCGAGTTTAATTAATTATTGTTATGTTTGGCTGCTCTCATCATATTATTCATGTTTATTTGTGTCGAATTAATGAAATTATCTTTTTTTTTCTCTTATATATTATTCCTATTAGTAAACACTTCATTACTTCTTGCGTATTGTTATATTCTGTGCATACACTATATCGTTATTTATATCACTGTTTCTTCATACTTGCCGTGCTAATCTGTCGCTCGTCCACGCATAGATTTCGATCACCTGACTATCCTCTTATTTACCTACCTGCCCACTTTACTCGGAATTCACTTTAAAATTGCGTAGTTTACTATGTGCCATCCCTATGACTAATAACTGAACCCAAATCTCTTTTACGACGTCATCTCGAAGTTCAATATCTTATCCTCAGTAATGCAGGAGTTTCTGCTTCTTTAGTTTAAGGTTTGGTGAATATGTACTGATGGTAGTGTCTCCAGTTACAAATAATGGCAACACATTGGAGACACCATGCTTTATATAGGCTTACTCAGTTACAGTCACCGCAAGTTAATTTTAAGCCCGGCTCATGGCCGTAAACGAAGGAATCCTGCGCCCGCCGCACACTTACGCTCAAACGATTGAATCGCCGAGACGCGCACTGTTAAAATTAAGTTCAGGCCCAGCTGCCTATGTGTTCGAAGCATATATACTTGCCTATTTACCACAAAGATATGGAATTCTTATTCAATTATTTTTTTCTCTTCAATATGATGGTACCTTATTGGACTCGTACTCTTGACCATCCTAGTAATTAACACCTTACTTGACATGCCTTTCTTGTGACAAACTGTTCTTATTATGCTCTCTTATTTCTTGCAATTTTGATAAGATGAATGACAAGCATATCCTCCTCCTTAGCCCTTTTACTGGCCTGGTACACCTGGTAAACCTCTGCCACACCCGTTACCCTGGCACGCGACGACCCCAGCGATCCTCAGATCACCAGGAACCATCTGTAAATACCAAACAGAACCTCTACTGCATCGTTTCAAGCGTTACAGTCGCCTCGAGGACGAGCCTTGCGCGTGGCCGAGCGATGTCAACAATGCGTAGCAAGACCGGATGTACACTGAACCGAGTCCTGACCCGCCGTTGTGCCTAGCCACAGCAGTAACCCGCCTGGGCGGGGCGCGAACCGCCGACCCCTCGGATGAGAGGCCGACACGTTATCACTGTACTAGCTCGGAGGCTGAGCCTTGGTAACAGCGCCGCCTAATGTATACCTTTGAGAGAATTCAAGGTGGTCAGCCCTCTCTACCCCGTGATTAGCTAATCCGCGCCGCGCGCGGGTGAGCTGGCAGAGCTGATGGTCGCTCTCTTTGCCATTGATGTTTTTGTGCTGTGCAGCGTGGATTAGCCAATCATTTGGGGATTCTAAGGGTGACTTCTGATTTTACTGATTGATTTTTTTCTTTTCTAGCCTTTAAGAACTTAAAATTAAAACATGGTCATGGTCACAGTTCAGGGTCGGTGTGTGTATGTGTGCGGTCTCATTATATTATCTATAACCCAGTCTGTTACATTCTTTGTCCATCTGTTGTCCTGTCTCCGATGTATGTGACCTGCCCATTGCCATTTTTTCTTTTTGATGCTCACAAGTATATCTTCTACTTTTGTCTGTTCCCTGATCTATGTCGCCATCATCCGGTCTCTTAGGCTAATTCCCAGCATCAATCTCTCTATCCTTCTCTGGGCACTTATTAGTTTCCTCACCAGTAATTTGGTTGTAGTCCATGTTTTTGATCCATAGGTCATAACTGGTAGGACACATTGGTTAAAGACTTTTCTTTTTAAGCATAATGGGAAGGAGCCTCTTAGTATGCTACTGTGTCTGCCAAAGGCGCTCCATCCTAGACTGATGTGATGCTTAATTTCCTCTTCGCTAGATGTGTTTGCCTGTACGAGTTGTCCTAGGTATATATACTTCTCCACTACCTCTAGTGCTTCGCCTTGTACTTGTATCTGTTCAAACTGAACTCTACTGTTGAACATGATCTTAGTCTTTTTTCTTGTTCATCCGAAGTTCGATTTTCAGACTTTCTCTATTCAGATCATTTATTAATTGCTGCATTTCATTTGCAGATTCACTCAGGAGAACAATATCATCTGCAAATCTTAGATTGTTTAGATATTCGTCTCCTATCTTGATAACCTTTCCATTCCACTCTACCTTTTTAATATTTCCTCAAGACAAGCTGTAAACAATTTTGGTGAGATGGTATCGCCCCGTCTAACACCCTTTTTAACTGATATTTTGTCGGTTTCCGTGTGGAGCTTGATGTTGCTGTCCATCTTGTATATATTTTCCCAGTTTTTTTACAATATACCCCCTCAAACCCCCTGTTTTCGGATAGCTTCTAGTATGCTGGTGTCTCTACAGAGTCGAATGCCTTTTCGTAATCATGAATGCCATACACAGTGGTTTCCTATATTCGTTTGTTTTTGTGAATAATTTGTAAGTAGTTGAAAGGGGGCCCTTATAGGTCGGTAATTTTTTAGATCCTTTCTAATCTCCCTTTTTATGTATCAAAATAATTGTTGCATTTTTCCAGGCTTTCGGATTTTTCCCCGTTGTAAGGCATTTTGTTAAAAAGATTGCTAGTTTCACTTTTCCCAAATTTTCTCCTGCATCTATTATAAGGTCTATACTAATTCCATTTTCCCCCCGATGTTTCCCTCTCTTCATGCCTTTAAGCGCTCTTTTTATTTCTTCTGTTGTGATATTAGGTACTTCACTAGTTAACACATTCGTTTTCTATCCATGGCTGTTCATTGAGTTGTATAGACCCCTTTAAAAAGTCCTCCACTACTCTTATGATTTCCTTCTTATATATGTCATTTCTCCATCTGGTTTCTTTATTGTATACATTTAAATTTCTTTATTAATTATTTGAGTAATGAATTCCGTACTTTTCCCCTCTTCTTTTTATTTATAGTCTTTGTTAGTAGGGCTAATTCTATTTTGTCCCTGTTTGACGATATTTTCACGACCCTACGTTTTTGCATAAGCTCTTTAGTTTCTCCTGAGAACTTGCTGGAGCTTTGCTTGACGTTCTTACTGCTTACTTCTAGTGCAGCTTCCTTTATTATGTCATTGAACTGTTTTTTGATTTGATTAATGTTGAGATCTTCTCGCTAAAAATTAATATCTGTTTTGAATTTAAGGTTAAACACTGTTGCTCTGGTCTTTAAAAATTAGCTAAATTTGGCTGTGGTTTTCATATGAGTTTACCCTTTTCCCCTTTCTGAGGTGTAATTTTAATTTGGCCTCTGACCATTCTATGGTCGCTGCCAACATTACTTTTTTAGTAACTTCCATATTCTTTACTATATTGCGCCTAATGAAATTATGAAGTCAATTCGTTTTTGATGTCAGATGGCGACTTCCATGTCTTAGTCTTTTTTTGAAGAATATATTCATGTTTTTGAGTGTTTGAGCCTCTGCAAATTAAACTAGCATTTGTCCCCTCTCATTCCTAGTACCTATTCCATGATTCCCTATTGCAGTTTCTCCTACTGTCTTTTACCTTTTTTGACATTAAAATCCCCCAATATTATTGTGAAATGGGTTTTTACTCTCTCACTGGCTAAATGAACATCATAGAAGCTCTCTATCTTTTCATCACTGTGGGCTCCCGGTTTGAGCATAGACTTAAACCATCTTTAAGTTGTACTTATTATTAGTTTTATTGTTACTGAGCCCCTCTTTCGCTTATACTATAGAATTCCACGATATTCTTTTCTAATCTAAGAAACCTACCCTAATTCCTGCTTGCAACCTGGGGTTTATCTCTCCAATGAGCATGTGTCCATCATTTAGTATCTTCTGTTCTTCGCCTAGTCTTCTAACCTCACAGAGTCTACAATATCCCATTTGATGAAAGAGAGTTCCTCAGGTAATGCTAGGAAGTCGGATTCCGTTCTCATTGTCCTTGATTTTATGTGCATCACGTGGGGCGGCCCGTTGTTGACCTGGTATTCTTAACACCTCTGCTC
>NC_051394.1:28549847-28554847 GCF_015228065.2 Penaeus monodon
TATTTGATTAGTAATATTTATCTTGGTCACAATAGCAAGGTGAGTGCTTTTTACATTGTAAAGTCATATTGCGCTGGTTAATGTAGACAATGTAGGTAATGTAGACCAATTTGCTATGGCCTTTTCACAGAGTAAAGTGCAATCAAGCGTGTGTATACAGGCATAGGCCGCGATTCGCATGGATAGATACATTCTAAAGGCCAGCCAGTGCGGAGATTTCCCCGCCTAGACAGCTCACCCACTGAAATGTATGGAAACGCATGGCTTTTAGACTGAGCCGTATACAGCACACATTGAATTGAACTGGTTGATTCATAATGTAGACCGATTTGCTATGACCTTTTTACATTTACAAGTCATATTGTCCTGGTTGAGCCACCAGATTTTTTTTCTGCTTAAAAAAAGAAAAAAAAAAAATGATTATGGACTCCCCCCACACACCCACAACCTCTGGTACCGTTACCCCCGGGACACCTTCCACCCCTGTCACCCCAAAGACCCCAACAGTTGTTGCAAGGGCTTTGTTCAGGGGAACACCTGTGAACAGAAAATTAGAATGCAGAACTTTAGATATTAAGTACTAAGCCATTCTAGCTGTTGAAAAGGAAGACAAAAAATTAAAGATGTGCAAAGGAATTTGATGAGCCCTCCAATACCCTGACAAAATCAAGGTCGACTTTGAGGGAGATCAGTGCAGAAAAAAAACAGAGGGGGGTTAAGTATGCATCCTTAGATGAGCAGCTTCACAGGTGGTTCTTGGACAAAAGGGCTAAAAATCTACCAATCACTGGGCCCATTCTACAACAAAAAGCACATGAGATATCTGATAGGATGGGGATCACAGACACGTCATTCAGTGCAGGGTGGTTCACATCTTGGAAGGCCAGATTTAACATCTCATCCAAAGTCATCAGTGGGGAAGCAGCAGCAGTGGACCTGGGGGTGGTTGACAATTGGCAGACAACAACATTGCCTGAAATTTTGAAGCAGTATCCCCCCTCCCACATCTACAATTGTGATGAAAGTGCCCTGTTTTACAAGCTGCTGCCCAACAAGTCCTCGGTCATGAAGGGAGACACCTGTCATGGGTGTAAGAGACCCAAGGATAGGCTCACATTTATGGCCTGCACCAACATGGATGGTTCAGATAAGGTGGAGCTCCTGGTGGTGGGTAGGGTGTGGAAACCCAGATGCTTGAAAAATGTGAAAAACATCCCAGTCGATTACCATGCCAACAACAAGGCCTGGATCACCTCCAACCTCTTCACTCAGTGGTCCAAGAAATTGGACAGGAGGTTCAAGAGGTAGGACAAGAAGGTGGCCCTAGACAACTGCCCAGCCCACCCAGGTCAAGTTCCAAGCCTCACCGACATCACCCTGTTCTTCCTTTCACCCAACACCACCAGCAAAACACAACCACTTAACCATGGCATCATCCAAAATCTAAAGGTGCACTACAGAAAAGAGTTGTTACTGTGAGTGATCAAGGCAATGGACTCTGCGGACACCACCACCCCACTCCCAAACATCAATGTGCTGCAGGCCTTGAGAATGTTAAAGCTTGCCTGGGCATCTGTCACCCCCCCAGACCACTGTGAACTGCTTCAAAAAAAACAAAGTTTGTGCCCCAGGATGACTCCCAGAATGACCCCAAGGATGACATTCCCCCATCTCAGCTGGCAGTGGATGAGGATGACATTCCACTTGCCAGCTTATTCCAGCAAGCCAGCCAGTACATGGAAGTAGAAGGCACACTGGATGACTACCTCAGTGTCGACCAGAACCTGATAGCAGTGACTGAGGAAATAGAGGAGGACATCTTTGAAGATGTGATGTCCAAGCACATTGGACCCCAGGACATCCAAGAGGACGAGGAGGACGAGGACATCTCCCCCCAACCCCAGCCACCAAGTTGTGAAACCATCTTATCACATCTTAAGGACATCCAGCTGTTCCTGGAAACCCATCCAGACATGTCAGAGAAGAGCCAGAAGAACAAGAGTCAAGTCCATAAACAATAAGAAACAGAGAACAATAGCTGACTTTTTCACACAAAAGTGACATTACTATCGCAATATTACCTCAATATTACCGCAATATTGCCGCAATTATGTTTTAAAGTCTTCAAGTAATAATATTTTTTTTAACAACTAAAATATTTTTTTCTAAGTTATAGATGACTATATTATATGCCAATTCAATGTAGATATCATCTAACCAATGTAGTTGTTATGGTTATTCATTGATCACTGTATCCAGTAATAGCTGCCACAACTCCAAAGCTTGCCTCTGTTTACGTGGGTATTCTGTCTATGTCGATTTTATAAGTCCAGTCCCCACAGAATCGAGATAGGGCAGAGTTGACTATATATATATAGAGAGAGAGAGAGAGATAGATAGATAGATAGATAGATATAATAGATATATATACGCACACACACAGATGTACACACACACACACACACACACACACACACACATACACACACACACACACACACGCACACACACACACAAAGCTGTGTGTGTGAGTGGGGTGTGTGTGTGTATGTCTGCGTATGTATGTTTTCAATGATCTTTATTTATCTGTTTATCTCTATGCTTATCTAATATGTGTATTATACATATAGATATATATACATATAGTTATATATATATATATATATATATATATATATATATATATATATATATATATATATATATATATATATATGTATATATATGTGTGTGTGTGTGTGTGTGCGTGTGTGTGTGTGTGTGTGTGTGTGTTTTGTGTGTGAGAGAGAGAGAGAGAGAGAGAGAGATAAGCGTATATATGTATTTTTTTTTTTCATATATATATAAAAATAGATAGATAGATAGATAGATAGAGATATATGTATGTATGTATTTTTTTTAATATACATACATATATATAAATGTGTGTGTGTGTATATATACATATATTTTATTATATATATATTTTATATATATATATATATATAATACATATATATATATATATATATAGATATATATATATATATATATATATGCACACACACATATGTACACACACACAGACACACACACACACACACACACACAAAAAACACACAAAACACACACACACACACACACACACACACACACACACACACACACACACACACACACACACACAACATATACATAAAAAATAAATAAAGAAAGAAAGAAAAAGAATATATGTATGTATATATGTATATATGTCTATCTATATCTATATCTATCTATCTATCTATCAACTATCTAGCCTATCATCTATCTAATATAGATATATATATATATATATTATTATTATATATAATATACTGCATATATACATAAATGGGTAAGAGACGTGTCGTGGGTTAGGTCAGTGATAATAAAATTGCTAAACTTTATTCAAATAACAATAAGTTCATCCCCCTTATTATGTCTCACAATCTATTAAAATTCAATATTGGCTATCTACATGGTGCTTTTAACTAATAGGGATGCCAGAAAAGTGCCAACTAGGAATGCTAGATTTCATTACCGTGCTAAATAAGGTCATGTTCTAATGCTCATCCAGAGTGCCACAATAGATAATAGAATCCAACGAAAAAAACAAATCACTTCCCCACCATAACAAAATACCAAATCTGAAATCATGAGAAACTAATAAGCCTCACTTGTCGCCGAGTAACAGCAAATCACACGTACCACAGATTTCCCTCAAGCAATTTGCTAGGTACAGCAAACGCGAGTATGTAAGTAAAGTATATCACCAAATCCAGGTAGGTTTAAATATGGGTGAAATAAGACACAAATATAATCACCTCGCGACAGAAGACCCGCCAGATAAACTAGGCGTTCACAAAGCGTAATTCAAGCCATGGCAACCCAGGCAAGTGCCAGACGGTAAATCTTAGTACCCGCTAAAGATGTCGACAACCTCTCCGAAAAGCTGTCGTACAAATCACCCTTGTAACTCCCCTAACCCAAACCCCTCCTTACCTATTCTAAAACATCCTAAATCTCGCGCTCCCACATCACCCACCTCCGTCCTTCAACCCCTCCGCTGCAGCCTACATTTATGCACATTATAATTGCATGGGCTCACTAAAATGGAGTGAGTATGTGCTCATGCAGACGCTATTCAATGTAATTGTGCACGAGTGTGGGTACGTATGCACGCAAATGCGCAGTGTATGCGTTGTGTGTGTGTTACAATTTCATGTCCATGCGATATATATGCAAGAGAAGCACTATATACGTTAACCTATGTATATCTGTGGGTATACGTTTTATATTCATATGTGTGTGTATGTATATGTATGTAAGGTCCATGGCGTGTGAGCAGGCCGTGCGTGGCAACAAATAAGTAAACACCTAGACAGGCCAACCTTGCTGGAGGGCTTATCAGCGACATCCCGGCTAAACTAACTCCCCCTTCCCCAAGATACACCTAAGCCAGTCGTGGACGTAACTCGGCTGCCTACCTCTAATAAAAAAAAACATGACTGCAACAAACGAGCAACGGCCTCATTCTCGGCTTGTGTGGTTACGGGCTGCGATCAGTATCGTTCCAGAGCAGAATGTGTAAGAATACCAGGTCAACAACAGGCCGCCCCACGCTGATGCACATATAATACAAGGACAATGAGAACGGAATCCGCTTCCTAGCATTACCTGGGAACTCTCTTTCATCAAATGGGATATTGTAGGACCTGTGAGGTTAGAAGACTATGCAAGAACAGAAGATCCTAAATGATGGACACTGCTCTTGGAGAGATAAACCCCAGGTTGCAAGCAGGAATTAGGGTAGGTTTCTTAGATTGAAAAGAATATCGTGTGGATTCTATAGTATAAGCGAAAGAGTGGCTTCGTAACAATAAACTAAAATAATACGTACAACTTTACAGATTGTTTCAAGTCTATGCTCAAACCTGCAGCCACATGATGAAGAGATATAGAGCTTTAGATGTTCTTTGCCATGAGAGAGTAAAAACCCA